>NC_090175.1:57327948-57345448 GCF_024679245.1 Pseudorasbora parva
CTGACTATTCATCCATCCATCCATTCATCCATTCATCCATCCATCCATCTGACTATTTAACCATCCATCCATCCATCTGACTATTCATCCATCCATTCATTCATCCATCTGACTATTCATCCATCCATCCATTCATCCATTTGACTATTCATCCATCCATCCATCTGGCTATTCATCCATCCATTCATCTGACTATTCATCCATCCATCTGACTATTCATCCATCCATCCATCCATCCATCCATCCATCCATCCATCCATCCATCCATCCATCCATCCATCCATCCATCCATCCATCCATCCATCTGACTATTCATCCATCCATCTGACTATTCATCCATCCATCTGACTATTCATCTTTCCATTAATCCATCCATCCATCTGACTATTCATCTATCCATCCATCTGACTATTCATCCATCCATCTGACTATTTATCCACCCATCTGACTATTCATCCATCCATCTGACTATTCATCCATCCATTCATCCATCCATCCATCTGACTATTCATCCATCAATCTTACTATTCATTCATCCATCCATCCATCTGACTATTCATCCATCCATCCATCTGACTATTCATCCATCCATCTGACTATTCATCCATCCATTCATTCATCCATCCATCCATCTGACTATTCATCCATCCATCTGACTATTCATCCATCCATCCATCCATCCATCCATCCATCCATCTGACTATTCATCCATCCATTCATCCATCCATCCATCTGACTATTCATCCATCCATCTGACTATTTATCCATCCATCTGACTATTCATCCATCAATCTTACTATTCATTCATCCATCCATCCATCCATCTGACTATTCATCCATCCATCCATCCATCCATCCATCCATCCATCCATCCATCCATCTGACTATTCATCCATCCATCCATCCATCCATCCATCCATCCATCCATCCATCCATCCATCTGACTATTCATCCATCCATCTATCTATCTGACTATTCATCCATCCATTCATCCATCCATCCATCTGACTATTCATCCATCCATCCATCCATCCATCCATCCATCCATCTGACTATTCATCCATCCATTCATCCATCCATCCATCTGACTATTCATCCATCCATCTGACTATTTATCCATCCATCTGACTATTCATCCATCAATCTTACTATTCATTCATCCATCCATCCATCCATCTGACTATTCATCCATCCATCTGACTATTCATCCATCCATCCATCCATCCATCCATCCATCCATCCATCCATCCATCCATCCATCCATCCATCCATCCATCCATCTGACTATTCATCCATCCATCCATCCATCCATCCATCCATCCATCCATCCATCCATCCATCCATCCATCCATCTAACTATTCATCCATCCATCCATCCATCTGACTTTTCATCCATTAATCTGACTATTAATTCATTCATCTGACTATTCATTCATCCATCCGTCCCTCCATCCATCCGTCCATCCTCCGCCCTAGGCCCCTGATTGAGAACCACTGCTTTATGAAACCATCACAAAACTTTATTTTTCCACAGGTTTGTTGGGTTTGATGTAAACATCTTGAAATAAGAGTCAGAAAGTCCCCGTCTAACCACAATGAATGTGCTGACTGTTCTAAAGCATCTCCGTCTGACCTGGAGCTCCTCGTCTCGTCTCGTCTGCGACGCCTCCCGTCGTCAGGAATGATCAAATGAGTTTCCGCCTGCTTTCCTGACATCTGCCTCCAGCTGACAAGAAGATCATTCCTGCCGGGATAAAACCCTGACTCACTGACCGCAGTGCATTACATCTGACCAGCAACTGTTTACCACTGTGTTCCATTGTGTAAGTCTGAAACTACCGTCCAGTCTTGTTTTTATGACTCCACATCTCCCCCATTTAATGACTCGAAGTTGGATGTCTTTAGCAGGTCACATCACAGTCAGACACGCTGATCTTATTAAATTCCCTTTAACCCCACTGTGACGTTCTCCTCCTTTAACGAGGCCTTATGAATAAGCTGCATGGTCAAATTATTTACTTCCAAACTACACTCTTAGGTTCTGTCGGCGCTACGTATTTGGAACTTCTAAAGGTTTCCTGTAAAAAAATGCTTTTCTTACATAGGGCCCTATTTTAACGATCTGAAACGCAAGTGTCAAAGCGCGGAGCACAAGTAACTTTGTGGGCGGGTCTCGGCGCTGTTGCTATTTTCCCGGCGGGATAAATGGCTCTTGTGCCCGGCGCAAATCTAAAATGGGTTGGTCTGAAGTAGCTTCATTATTCATAGGTGTGGTTTGGGCGTAACGTGAATAAACCAATCAGAGCGGCATCCAACATTCCCTTTAAAAGCAGGAGCGCAAGTTCCATTATGGATCGCTATTATTATGGCGGATTTACCAGACGCACGCCAGGAGCGGTTCACAGCCGAGGAGATGGATGTTCTTGTAAGAGCAGTGAAAGACAGAGGAGTTGTGTTGTATGGGGATGGGAGAAACTCACACAAAAGAGCGTCGGTTTTTCTGGTTTTTGACAGACAAACCAATCTGTCAGATGTCCTTATATACAGATATGTCTTGCCACTATTGGGCAAACCGGTCTGATCCTTAATTACTACAATTAGCCTGAATCATTTCTAAGCTAGATTTATGCCTATTTTTTCACATCTTCGTCCGCACACCACAATGATTTCCGTCATCTCGTGTTAATATTTTTTTTAGTGTAACAATTTATGATTTGCAAAAATAACTGTTGCATCTGTGTAGATTACATGAGCAAAGTGTCTGCGCTTAAAATAGCATAATGAACAACGCGCCGCTGACTTTAGACTGGGTTTTTTCTGGTCAGTGGCGCAACTGTTTAATGGAACAGCAAAATAGCTCCAGGGATTGTTTGCGCCGGAACACGCCTCCTTTTTTGCGCTGAACCGCCCAGGGAGCGCAAGTTCATTCACTAGTTTAGCGACGTGCTTCTGTGGAGGGAAAAGCGCGCTTTGAGCGGGGGCAAAATAGGAATGACACATGCGGCGGTGTACAAAGTCAACTGCGCTGGGTGCAAAAAAGGGCCCTCAGTATTTTTGTCTTGTTTCTAGTCTAAACATTCTTAAAACGAGAGTCTTTACTAGACCCACAAAAGTAATTGTCTTGTTTTGGGAAAAATAACTCAAAATGAAGAGAGTTTTTACTTAAAATAAGATAAATAGTCTATGGAGTAAGCAAATCTTAAACCAACATTATTTTTCTCACCCCATTGGCAGATTATTTATCTTATTTTAAGCAAAAACTCTCTTCATTTTGAGTTATTTTTCCCAAAACAAGACAATTACTTTTGTGGGTCTAGTAAATGTTTCTTAATGTAAGAATTTTTAGATATTTAGACTAGAAACAAGACCTTCGTTCATCTTCAGAACACAGATGAAGATATTTTAGTGTAAAGCTGAGAAAGGCTTCAGATAGGCCTCCATTGGCATTCAGTCCATTCCCACTCACAAGACCCATAAAGGCCCTAAACACATCGACACACAGCCCATCTCACTACAGCGGCTGCACAATCACTTTACAATGAGACGAGAATAGTTATTGTGCGCAAAAAAATCTAAATAACGACTTTATCCGCTGAGTTATTGTCTTCCGTGTCGGTCTCGCTCCTCCTCTTCTGGTCATGAACGGCGGAGCGGCGTCATATTCTCACGCATGCGTCGAGTTCACGTCAATAACTTGGCGGATAAAGTCGTTATTTAGATTTTTTTGCGCACAATAACTATTAATAACTGTAAATTAAATAAGTGTTTCACACTGAAAAAATTCTGTTCTTAATGATTTGTATTTTCAGTTTAAATATAAAAACACACAAGACAATAACATGATGTTTCCACGGGTCTGATTCATTCCCAAACTAAACTGTGCTTCAATTCAGTTCTGTATGTTTCCTTCTCCAGATCAGAGTAAATGCACTGCAGCTATATTACATTTTAATTTGCCGTTTGACTGACGTTTTTCTGTAAAATCTCAACAAAAAAATGATGGAAAATTGCCTTGAGGAGCATTAATGCATATTTAGATGTGTTTTCAGTGATTGTATCTTTAATATGATTGTACTTTGTATGCACTGGCAACTATTTTTTCACTTGTTTTGTGTATTTAGGTTAGAGATACACTCTAGCGGTTAAAAAACAAAACCGGAGGAATATTGTTTTAAATGTATTTTATTCCAGTGATGCAAAGCAGATTTTTTTTTTTTTTTGAGCATCATTACTCCAGTCTTCAGTGTCACACGATCCTTTAGAGATCATTCTAATATGATGATTATTAGTTTTCAGACATGGAAAATAGGTAAAAGACTCATTAGAAGTCATGTTTGGGCAGTGTCTCATCTGGAGAAAGAAAACATGCGAGAAACAGAACCCGAGCCCCCTGATTATTTTTGTGGATGATTAAGATCCGTGTAAACATCTGTCCTCGGTTCACATCACACCGTCTTCCCTGAAGTATTCCAGTGAATAACGCTCACTCGTTCCATTATAATTGTGAAACTGCCAAAAGAAACATGAAGTAAGGAACGGCCGCACATGCAGGAATCCACCAACAAACACGCCTAAACATGCACGAACATCCCCCGGATCACTGTCAAAAAATTGTTTGTTTATCCTTTAAAGAAGTAAGTAACCTGGTTGCCTTAAAATTTTGAGTTTATTGAAATTAAAAATTTGAGTTGATACAATGAAGGAAATAGAAACTCAGAATATTATTGTCCCGGTTATGCTTTGTCATGTCTACACCTGTTCTTGTTCATCCCTGATTAGTTTATCATCTCCTCCTGTGTCTAAGTTCCCTCCATTACCTTGTGTATTTATCAAGCGTCAATCTCTCCTGAAGCCGATACAGACGTAATGTAAACTGCAATTCATCACCTGAGGGACCGGCTCCAGAAGGAGCAGAATCTCACTGAGCTCATGTTAAAATGCCCAACTTTACAGCAGAATAAAACATGTTGACAGTCCGGGACATATTGTGGGTTTGGTCTATACGGCTAATTTTTCCCTTCATGACGCCTGAGCGGGTGAATTTTTTTATAACTCATTCGTTCACATTATATAAAGCCTTAAAGTTCTGCATAATTAAGGGCGTGGCTAGATTTCAGATTTATACTTTATTGTCGTGAGTAGAGGAAATCTGTTTCCACGGACTGTACCAAGTGCAACATTCAGCACACATAACACGGAATACACATATTACTGGTCACATAAATATAAACATACACAGATGGCATCAGCAACAAAACCTATGAGATATGAGAATTATGCAGTCTGTAAGTTCAGTGCTCTTATTGCTGAGACTCCCTTGGCGTGATTTTTTTATGGGGTAGCTGCCTGTATCTACGGCCTGAGGGAAGAAGGATCAAACATGAATTGAGGGGGTGATTAGGATTTTGTATATTTTTTGCTCTTATACAATATCCTAGTCACCCCCTTAATTCATTGGTTACTTTGAGTGACAGGTGGAGAGCCATTTATCCGCCGTCTATAGTCATTGCGTCACCGACATCTCAAAAAAATGAACTTATGATGCTGTTCACTTTATTTAAGCAGCTCATCTCGATTTAACGCCATTATATCAGGTTTCTGGTTCAAATGTAACTGCTTCATGTTAAACTGACTTAAAACCGTCACTCTTTGGCATAACTTAATGTTTTTATTTTGAAATAACATGTTTCAATCAAGTAATTCAATCAAACTGGACTTCACTTCCCATCATGCTTTGCAAACGGGCTGAATTTGGAGAATTAATGTTTAAATAAAGTGCTATTTTATGAGATGAGAACATGGAGAGACTTTTTAATGTTTAATGTTTTGTTATGTTGGTATTTCTAAGTGTGTGTTATGCTAGTGTTTTGGACGTTATCATTGTGGTGTAGAGCGTGTGCTCGGGGTGAGGATCTGATAATAATAATTAAAGTCGTATTAATAATAAAAAACAGCTACTTTCGGCATGCCATGGATGTAACAAAACCATCTAGCCAATATCTTGTATTGTAAAAGGTTTTGTAAATGTTGTAAAAAAATGCATTTCACTAAATTAAAATAATCAATTTAACTGGATTACTTGTTTTGTTTTTTTATATTCCTTTCAGAGTAATAAAACGTAATGGTTTTGGACAAAATTAAGAATTTTAACCTGATTTAACTAAATAAAAAAATTACGTTTACCGAAATGATGTTAATTAAATTCAACGTAACCCAATTACGTGGAACCTACTGACATAAAAAAATTAAATCCAACGTATCATTTTTTTGAGTGTAAGCTCCGCCCACATCCCGCCTCTTTCCCCATTTTCTGTTATCCGGGAGGGACGCGCGATGACTCGGTCACAAGATGGCGGCGGCTCGTCTCTACTGTAAGCTTCAGAACCGCTTATCAGAATCCTATGGGTGACGTCATGGACACTACGTCCATATTTCTTACAGTCTATGATATTAATACTCCCTGCTCTTTTCAGTCCCTCGCCGGTTATTGTTTGTCTACACCAGACTGTGTGAATGTGTTCTGTGCCCTCAATACTTGCATTCAAATTAAAGACCTCTGTGATTCTCACCTCCTTCGGTGAGTGCTTGCTAAATCACCCATAACTGTAACAATTATTGTATCTGAACCACATAAAAAATGTGATAAATCATGAAAATAGCACTATTTGGCTGCGTCATCAGAAATAAAACACACAATTACCCAATATGCTTACAAAATCTTCTGATAATATTTGAATAAAGGTTGTCGATTCTCAAAAATGTTCATTGCATTAACTTTAATTTCAATGAACTCAGAATTTTAAGGCCACCAGGTCATTTATTTTTTCAATAATGTTTTACTGGACAGCTGTAAGTCACACCGGCGTGTGAGATATACGATCCAGGAGAAATCTGCGTGTGTTTGTATGTACATGCTCACAGCTAATCAGTTCACAGAACTTTACAAGCTAATCCTGATTATCCCGAGGTGCATGTTTCTCCGGTGAGGACGATGATGTCAGGGAATGTGTTCTTGGAACGCGCCACAATACCACCACAAAGTGCAAGCAAACATCTCTGTCGGGTTGGAACAAGCTCAGAATCTGTCATGATAGACGACATGCCACACGGCTGCGGTTTTTGGACAGCATCCACTTTCCCCCCCGATGCATGTTGGGTTTAAGTTGAAAGCATGTAAGTGGAGCAATTAAGGCGTTCATCTCAGATTCTACCTAAGATCAAAGGTCAAGCTCAATGCATGCTGGGAAAACCAGAGTCAATGGGTTTTTGGCAGAGCCGGCCCTAGACCTTTGGGGGCCCTAAGCAAAATTTGGTTGGCCATTTTAAGTAAGGCCTAAAGAAAAGCAAGGACTACCTTATAACTATACTCTACATATTATATCTACTATGTTACTTTTACATTTTGTAGTCTATTAAATTATGTTTTATTTATTCTATGTATAGCCTACTGTATAGCCGTGTTTCCACCGCAGGAACTTTACCCAGGAACTTTGGGTTGTACTCGGTGTGTTTAGACCGCAGGAACCAGGGTCTAAATGAAGATCCGGGTAAATATTTCCCCCTCCAAACGGCCCTGCTCGCGAGGTAGTACTTTTTCAAAGTTCAGGAACTTTCGAGGGCGGGACTTGGGCGCTGAACATGCTGATTGGTTTAGCATTTTATTTTAACGGGCATTTTTAAAAGTCTTTTGCGAGGTTCGTTCTGCGTTCAGTAAATATCAGTCTTGCTCTTTTCATTCTTTTTACAGTCTATTTTTCGCCATGTAAACGGCCTGACTGATTACTATAAGTGTGCGTCCTTACATGACGTGACGGCGCGCTGCGCTCATGTTGACAAGAGAGGAAAGCTCATTTTTCTGAGGTGTAAACTTTTTATTTCGTAAGTTATGAAGATAATGTTGGAATAATGACACAGCGTATATTGCCCCAGGCAAAATGATTGCGATTGAGAGTCATCACATGTAAACACCAGATCGGTTTAGATAACGTCTCATGTAAACAGTCCACTAAATCTTTCAATCGGTACACACAAAATGATTACTGTCCGTCACTGACTAGGAGGAGCAGTCGCGCGCAGTCCTACATCACCGGACTAATCTGCCTAATCTTCACGGTACTTTAGATCGCGGTGGAAACGCAGACAGGTTTGGGTGGAGAAAAGTTCCTGTAAAAAAGTTCCTGGTACAAATTGTTCCGGGTAATTTTTACGCTGCTGGTCCTGAGTACGTATTTCGTTCTACAGAACGACAATAAAATACCTTGAGTTCTTGAGTTGAGATCCATGTTTGATGTCTAACAGGAAAATGATGATACCACTGAGCTGAATGGCAGTGCAGTGCAATGAACACACACGGATGAACTTGCTGAATAAAAAGACTGATAAAGTGATTTTCACTGAGAAACATTTTTAATTGACACCAGAGTTTAAAAGGCAAAAACAGCACACGATAACAAATTTTGCTGGACAAGAAATTGGCCAAGAAATTATTGCGATAATATGCGATAAATAATAATATTTTTCGTTCTAAAACCATTTTCATCTAAAATAATGATAATGGCATATTAATGCAGGTAAACCTTTTTTAAATCAATACACTTTTATTTCTAAAGACTATGTAACACTGAAAACGGAAAACGTTTTAAATATCCAAAATAAATGAACAAAACAACCAAAAAACAATAAAAGCAATGGACTCTCAGTCTGTTAACAAAAAATGCACTTGAACAGATACCAAAAACAATAAATAAAATGGAAGAAAACTGCTTTAGGTACACATTAGGGGCGGCGCGGTTCACAAAAGCCACGGTTCGGTTCGTATCACGACTTTAGGGTCCCGGTTTTCGGTTCTGTACGGTTGTTGTTGTTGTTGTTTTTTTCTTTTACTCGTTAACACTCCAGAAATTTACTTCAGCATATGATATATAGCGTACTTATCCACAATTCAGGATACAGTATATTCATTTATTTGCAAAAAAAGGAGAATGTGTATTGCTATCTCTACAGGACCTTATGTGCCTTTTTAGCACACAAAGATTGAACTGAAGAATTAACCTGCATTTATCAAGCTGCCAACTTCAGTGTAGCTTTAAGCCTTGTTTATACTTGACGCGTCAGCATGAGCGCAGCAAACATTGCGCAAACGAGGGGTGCACGAGACCCAATTTCGCTTGCCGATGTGCACGTCAAATTTTGTAACTTTGTGTGCGGCTCCGCAACCGAAGAAGCTCGAGGCGAATCTGGCCGAGCATGACGTCTCATCACGCCTGAACCCAGTCTGCGTGTCGAGTATAAACACCTCCCCAAACAGACGAGGCGAGGCGCGTGCGCCCTCTAGGGGGCCCTCTGCTGGCCACGGGGCCCTTTGCAATTGCAAGGATCGCTTAAGCCTAGTTCACACTGCCCGATTTTTGCCCCGATTTTGAATCACCGACAGGTTTTGTGAAATCGCCGACAAATGCCCGAGATCATCGGCAAATCGGTGCTCGTGCACACGAGTGACAATCACGCAGTGTGAATAATCAAAGACGCGATCAGAGAGAATCGCCGACGAGTCGCTGACGCCGGTGAGATATTTGGGCTACGTCTACACTAATCCGGCTAAATTTAAAGAGTTAGAGTTTTTGTCTAAAAACGCTCCCCGTCCACACTATCATTTTCAATCGTTTTCCAAAAAATGTTCATCTACACTGAAACGTCTGAAAACGCTTACATCCCCGTACTGTGCATGAGCAAATCCAAGACGCTTCGACCTGCGTCATTTCCGCTACTCGTTTATTTATTCTTTGAAATTTTGCGGCAATGTCGAGAAAAGGCTCAGTTTTTTAACAGTATGTACAAACTGACATTAATATTTGACAAGGCTGAAAAAACGGAAAGCATACAAAACAACTGCTGTACAATGTCGTTCACCATCTTGGCTGAATTGGTCACATGACTGCATCACATGGCTAAAAATGTGTCATCGTATTAAAAAGCCTCCGTTTTCACAGTCCACACTACGACGCGAAGACGGCGTTTTCAAATTTATCCGCTTTGGAGAGCGTTTTCAAAACAATACGTTTTCATTGACTTAAAACGCTGTCTCAGTGTGGACGGAAGGCCAAAACGGAGAGAAAAATATACGTTTTCAAATGAAAACGCATTAGTGTGGACATGGCCTAACTCTAAAGCTAATCAATGTCTTACTAGGTCCATTAAAGGCATTGATTAGCTGGTTCAGGTGTGTTTGATTGAGGTTGGAGCTAAACTCTGCAGGACAGCGGCCCTCTTGGACCGAGTTTGGGGACCCCTGCTCGAATGAATGATGAATGAATGATGAATGAATGATGAATGAATGATGAATAAACAGAGAGTCGTGTTATTATTCAGCTCGACAGTCCACATGATTTAAAGATTCATGCATGTCTGGATTATGCTCTGATGTTACAAAGTCGGCTGTTAAACTTCAGACGACACAACAACACTTTTATCAATGAGCTTTAGCACACACAGTCATGCACTTAAATCACACACACATACACTTAGGGACGGAAGGTGGTGTGTGTGTGTGTGTGTGTGTGTGTGTGTGTGTGTGTGTGTGTGTGTGTGTGTGTGTGTGTGTGTGTGTGTGTGTGTGTGTGTGTGTGTGTGTGTGTGTGTGTGTGTGTGTGTGTCAGGTAGGGAGTGAAAGTGGTGTCTGGCCCTGCAGCGAGACAGCTGTGCAAACAGGCAGCTGATGATGTCACACCGCAGGGGATTCTGGGTATGCACTTTGAAGCCAGTTTTTATAGCGGTCCTGAGAGCAGGTGTGCGACTGGAGATTTAAGATGAGGATATTGTGGGGGGCAAATCTCCGTTTTTACATTTGGAATGTATTCAATGCGGTATCAAGGTTGAAATGTGGCAAATCAGCTGCTGTCTTATTGAGTTGTGAAACAAGTATGTAAACATGCAAATTGTCTGATAGTTTCATAGAGTTTCGATCGTGTCTGAGTGAGAAATGACTATATGTATTTTGTGCCAAAACAATGATAAATGATGCATAGACTCAAGAAGAGTTTTAAAAAGTTGCCGGAGCATTGAGAAATCCCACAGATGCAAATTGAAAGAAAGAAACCACACAGAGCGCCATTAAAATAGTCTCAGATGGTTTGTATTGATTTTATTGAGATGAAGCTTCTGATTTTCTGCACATTTGCAAATGATTAATATTGAACGTCAGTAGCAGTTAAATGGAAGTTGAAGCAAAATGGACCACATCAATAGACTGTGGAAACCCTGCGTGGCTCCTGTCAGATGTGGTGGGAAAATCGGCCAATCCACATGAAAGTAAAAAAATCGACCTGTTTATGATCAAACAGATTGAAATGGAAAAATATAGTGAGTTTCCACACTGTTAATCAAAGACACGCTCTGCCGACAAAACAACATGTGAAGCAGGGCTATGGAGAAACTCTTTTTTTAGTGCTGATGGTTCAAAAGCCTTTACTGTTGCTTGTTGCAGGCACAGAGCAACACCCTAGCAACCACTCAGAACCCCATACCAGCTGCATAGCAACACCCTAACAACCACTCAGAACACAATGCCAACTGCATAGCAATGCCTAGTAGCAACCACTCAGAACACCATACCAACTGCATATCAACACCCTAGCAACCACTCAGAACACCATATAAATTTCAAAGCAACGCCGTAGCAACCACTCAGAACACCATACCAACTGCACATCAACACCCTAGCAACCACTCAGAACACCATATCAATTTCATAGCAATGCCCTAGCAACCACTCAGAACCCCATACCAACTGAATATTAACACCCTAGCAACCACTCAGAACACAATGCCAACTGCATAGCAATGCCCAGTAGCAACCACTCAGAACACCATATCAATTTCAAAGCAACGCCGTAGCAACCACTCAGAACACTATATCAATTTAATAACAATGCCCTAGCAACCACTCAGAACCCCATACCAACTGCATATCAACACCCTAGCAACCACTCAGAACACTGTAACATATGCATAGCAGCACCGTAGCAACCACTCAGAACATAATAACAATTTCATACCAACGCCCTAGCAAAACACTCAGTGCCCCATACCAACTGTATAGCAACACCCTAGCAACCACTCAGAACACCATATAAATTTCAAAGCAACGCCGTAGCAACCACTCAGAACACCATACCAACTGCATATCAACACCCTAGCAACCACTCAGAACACCATATCAATTTCATAGCAATGCCCTAGCAACCACTCAGAACCCCATACCAACTGCATATTAACACCCTAGCAACCACTCAGAACACCATGCTAACTGCATAGCAATGCCCAGTAGCAACCACTCAGAACACCATATCAATTTCAAAGCAACGCCGTAGCAACCACTCAGAACACTATATCAATTTAATAACAATGCCCTAGCAACCACTCAGAACCCCATACCAACTGCATATCAAAACCCTAGCAACCACTCAGAACACTGTAACATATGCATAGCAGCACCGTAGCAACCACTCAGAACATAATATCAATTTCATACCAACGCCCTAGCAAAACACTCAGTGCCCCATACCAACTGTATAGCAACACCCTAGCAACCACTCAGAACACCATATAAATTTCAAAGCAACGCCGTAGCAACCACTCAGAACACCATACCAACTGCATATCAACACCCTAGCAACCACTCAGAACACCATATGAATTTCATAGCAATGCCCTAGCAACCACTCAGAACCCCATACCAACTGCATATTAACACCCTAGCAACCACTCAGAACACCATGCTAACTGCATAGCAATGCCCAGTAGCAACCACTCAGAACACCATATCAATTTCAAAGCAACGCCGTAGCAACCACTCAGAACACTATATCAATTTAATAACAATGCCCTAGCAACCACTCAGAACCCCATACCAACTGCATATCAAAACCCTAGCAACCACTCAGAACACTGTAACATATGCATAGCAGCACCGTAGCAACCACTCAGAACATAATAACAATTTCATACCAACGCCCTAGCAAAACACTCAGTGCCCCATACCAACTGTATAGCAACACCCTAGCAACCACTCAGAACACCATATAAATTTCAAAGCAACGCCGTAGCAACCACTCAGAACACCATACCAACTGCATATCAACACCCTAGCAACCACTCAGAACACCATATCAATTTCATAGCAATGCCCTAGCAACCACTCAGAACCCCATACCAACTGCATATTAACACCCTAGCAACCACTCAGAACACCATGCTAACTGCATAGCAATGCCCAGTAGCAACCACTCAGAACACCATATCAATTTCAAAGCAACGCCGTAGCAACCACTCAAAACACTATATCAATTTAATAACAATGCCCTAGCAACCACTCAGAACCCCATACCAACTGCATATCAAAACCCTAGCAACCACTCAGAACACTGTAACATATGCATAGCAGCACCGTAGCAACCACTCAGAACATAATATCAATTTCATACCAACGCCCTAGCAAAACACTCAGTGCCCCATACCAACTGTATAGCAACACCCTAGCAACCACTCAGAAAACCAAGCCAACTGCATAGTATTGCCCAGTAGCAACCACTCAGAACACCATAACATATACATAGCAACAACGTAGCATCCACTCCACCATGCCAACTGCACATCAATGTTAACAACCACTCTGAAAATCTTAGCCACTGCATACCAATGCCCTAGCAACAACTCAAAAGCCCATACTAAATGTACAGTATATCAAATAATTAACAACCACTTATAAAATATTAGCAAATGTATAGAAATGCCCTAGCAACCACTAAGAACACCATAACAGTTGCATAGCAACACCCTAGCAACAGTTTAGAAAATCTTAGGAACTGCATAGCAACACCCTAGCAACCACTGAAAACACCATACCATCTGTACATCAAAGCATTAACAACTGCTAAGAAAATCTTAACAATTGCATAGCAACACCTTAGTAACCACTTAGAAAATCTTAGCATATGCTGATTCCTGAATACAATGCACCTGAAAGGCATCGTAAGCCTTAGTAGATCGCACAACCATTGCCACCAATGGAAACGCAGCCCTGAGCTCACGAGGATGTGTAAATACTGTATTAGTGGGTCTTGAAAACTTCCAGAGGCTGTGAGCTGATCGAACAAACATGCACGAGTGAGATCGGATGAATTTACAATCAGTTCACCAAATCGGAAAGCACAGAGTAAACACTCGGCGCTCGTGTTTCCAGCCTGTCCAGTACACACACACACACACACACACACACACACACACACACACACACACACACACACACACACACACACACACACACACACACACACACACACACACACACACACACTCTCTCTCTCTCTCTCTCTCTCTCTCTCTCTCTCACACACACACACACACACACACACACACACACACACACACACACACACACACACACACACACACACACACACACACACACACACACACACACTCACTCTCTCTCTCTCTCTCTCTCTCTCTCTCTCTCTCTCTCTCACACACACACACACACTCACTCACACACACACACACACACACACACACACACACACACACACACACACACACACACACACACACACACACACACACACACACTCTCTCTCTCTCTCTCTCTCTCTCTCTCTCTCACACACACACACACACACACACACACACACACACACACACACACACACACACACACACACTCACTCTCTCTCTCTCTCTCTCTCTCTCTCTCTCTCTCACACACACACACACACACTCACTCACACACACACACACACACACACACACACACACACACACACACACACACACACACACACACACACACACACACACACACACACACACTCACTCTCTCTCTCTCTCTCTCTCTCTCTCTCTCTCACACACACACACACACACACACACACACACACACACACACACACACACACACACACACACACACACACACACACACACACACACACACTCACTCTCTCTCTCTCTCTCTCTCTCTCTCTCTCTCTCACACACACACACACACACACACACACACACACACACACACACACACACACACACACACACACACACACACACACTGCATGACTCTTTAATCATCATGAGTTTTCTCATTACATCAGCAAATGCCACAACTCACCATGACAACCACATATATCCCATAAACTGCTGATGCTTCGATTTACTCACAGAACAAACATCCTTCTAACATCTCACTGCAGAAACAGCTGTAACTAGAGGAGGCATGTTTAATAAAGACAGGTTTTAAAAGTTAAATAGGATTGAGTATGGAGGGAATAAAGACTCAAACATGAGCTGGAGTTTCCCTGCGGAGCATGTGGCTTCCATCTGAAGGAACGAACGCTATTCAGAGCACAAGACAGAAGGACGAGTGGCGATTGCAGAAGATATATCTCTGAGGTCCGTGAGCGATCCCTGTCCAGACTCCAGAAAACTGCAGGCCAGAGAGTGAAACACACACACACACACACACACATGTTTGTTTTTGTGAATTGTGGGGACATTCCATAGGCGTAATGGTTTTTATACTGTACAAACCGTACTTTCTATCCCCTTACACTGCCCCTATCCCTAAACCTACCCATCACAGGAAACATTCTGCATTTTTACTTTTTCAAAAAAACTCATCCTGTGTGATTTATAAGCATTTTGAAAAGTGGGGACATGGGGTAATGTCCTGATATGTCACCATTTTCTGTAATACCTGTGTCATACACATGTTATTATACACATTTTTGTCCTGATATGTCACAAAAACAAACACACACACACACACACACACACACACACACACACACACACACACACACACACACACACACACACACACACACACACACACACACACACACACACACACAGCCCCTAAACCTACCCATCACAGGAAACATTCTGCATTTTTACTTTCTCATAAAAACTCCTCCTGTGTGATTTATAAGCCTTTTGTAAAGTGGGGCCATGGGTAATGTCCTCATATTTCACCCTCTCCTGTAATACCTGTGTCATACCCATGGCATTATACACATTTGTGTCCTCATGTGTCACAAAAACATGCCCACACACACACACTGCAGGCCAAAGAGAGAGACAAGAGGAAGCCGTGCCTTTACGGGATGTTATTTCACTGATAAGTCCTTCTTACAAGTCTGTCAGTCCCAAACGGAAATGACCAGAGCTGGACCGTCCCTCAGCTCATGTACTCGAGTCCTGTACTGAAGTTCACTGTTTGAGTCTCTGTGCTTTACTGGAGTATTATTTTTTCTGTAATCTTCTGACTTTAACTTCACTCCATCTGAAAGACAAATATCGTCCTCTTTACTCCACTACATTTCTATCAAGGTCCTCGAAGTGGAAAGTCGTTTCTGTCGCAGCTTTGAAAGTCAGTGATGATTTTTTTCTTCTTTAAAAGGTGTTTGGGTTTTTGCAGAAAGCCTTTCAGGAATCACTCTTGTAGAGTCTCGTGAAGTTCAATGATTTCACAGCATTTATTAAACACTGATTTATAGTTTAGAGCAAAATGACGGAAGAAGACGGATGTCCAAATGCTCATTTAGTGGAGTATTCACATAAACAAAGTTGATTATGTGATGATATTTTGAAAAATGTTGGTAATCAGACAGTTGGCGGCACCCTAATTGACTTTCACAGTAAGAAAAAAATATCAATGAAAGTCAATTAGGGTGCCGCCAACTGTCTGATTCATCTTTTGTGTTAAACAGAAGAAAGAAACTCCTAAAGTTTCGGAACAAATTGAGGTTGAGGAAATAACACAATTTTCATTTTTGGGTGAACTATACCTTTAAGAGGAGCATTTAGCCTGTAATGTTGAATATGGTACCTGGAGCACAGGTTTGATCAGCTGACTGTCTTTTGTTGCTTATAATAAATTGTAATGTTGATAACACATAAGCAGTCTTTAATAATGCTCTCAATTACATGTAGATGCATACTTTATGCATTAGTGAGTGTGGTGGTGCCTATGGGGTGTCGCTCTGGGATGGGTGCGCATGAGGCTGGGAGGGGAAAAATCACAGTATACTTACTACAAAAAACTAGACCACTGCTTTAAAAGACACACATTTGCATATTTGATGGTTTAAAACGACATATAGCAACAGCATTTCTAATCAGGCACTGAATAGGAGACCTACAAAAGTGAAATGGAGTGACTTTGGGCCTTGAAAGGATTGAATGAGACTTGGACAGAGAGTGTGTGTGTGTGTGTGTGTGTGTGTGTGTGTGTGTGTGTTGGGTTTCCACCATGAGCTGGGGGTATGTGTGATGTTGGATTGACACCATGAGCTCAGGTTAGTACGCAGGTTTGTCATGCTACTCATCATGCTGGTGTTTTTGTAATGTTTGCGGATGTCATGGAGCTGGACTGTGAATTTAGGAGTGTGTGTGAGGTTAGCTGGACTGTGAATTTAGGAGTGTGTGTGAGGTTAGCTGGACTGTGAAC
>NC_090175.1:57350448-57370981 GCF_024679245.1 Pseudorasbora parva
TGTGTGAAGCAGGAGAAATGGGCAAGCGTAAGGATTTGAGCGAGTTTGGCCAGATTGTGACGGCTAGACGACTGGGTCAGAGCATCTCCAAAACTGCAGCTCTTGTGGGCTGTTCCCGGTCTGCAGTGGTCAGTATCTATCAAAAGTGCTCCAAGGAAGGACCAGTGGAGAACCGGCCACAGGGTCATGGGCGGCCAAGGCTCATTGATGACCGTGGGGAGCGAAGGCTGGCCCGTGGGGTCCGATCAAACAGACGAGCTACTGGAGTGTATAGCCCCTTTCACACTGCACTTCGGGCCCGCAATATTCCCGGAGCATTGCCGGGTCGCCTTCTGTGTGAAAGCAACCACGTCCCGGGATTGATTACCGAATTCGACCCGGGTCGGGGACCTAGAAACATTGCGGGATTCGACCCGGGACGAGCGCTGTGTGAACAAAAGCCGAAACTAATGCCGCAACGTGTGCGTAGTTATCGTGCGACTCCTAGAGCTTGTGTTTTCAATAATACAACCCTGCAGAGCCAGAAGAGCTCGTCTGTGTTTTAAACGCAGAGAGTGTTCGGATATAAAAGAAACTCAAATTAAACGAGCAGAAATGAGCGCAAACTGGACACAAGTCGAGACCACGGAGCTCCTTACTATCCGCGCTGAAGCAGAGATCGCTCGCCGTTATACGTCACATCCGGATGTCACGTGTCAACTCGACCCGGGACCGTTACGGGTTGTGTGTGAAAGCGCTCATATTACGGTATTTCGCTGGCAGTGTGAATGGACCAAATCTAGCGGCCCGGGAACAAATGCCGGGTCACATTATCCGTGTGTTTGCCGGAATCACAGTGTGAAAGGGCTTGTGTGTGTGTGTGTGTGTGTGTGCGTGCGCGCAGTGATGGAGACATTACTAAAGGCATAGACAGAAAAAGAAGAAGAATATGTGTACACACACACACACACACACACACACACACACACACACACACACACACACACACACACACAAAGTTGTATTTTTTCTGTAAAAATTTCAAAAATCTCTTTTAAAAAACCTGATACATTTACCTGAGAAGTAAAATTGCATCAGATAGAAAATATATGAATATGTTGAATGTTTCTGTCAGGTACAGTTTTGTATCTTGATTTTTATATTTTATTGGAAGACGGCATGAAATTTTTTTGATATTATGCCTTGTACAGACTAAAAAATATAATTGTTGTAAATATCAGTACACACGTTTTAATAGAGCGCAACTAGAACTTGCCCTTACAAAACAAAAATATATTGCAGTATATTTGAAAATATCATGTAATATAATAGGCAATATATTCACAAATATGGGATTTAATATTTATATTTTCCTATATAGTGAAATCATTTGTATATTTTGCAATATATTACATGAATATATGTATTTAGAAATGTATTTACAGTATATTATAATATTGGTAAATATATTTTTTCTTTCGTAAGGATGTACAGACTAAAAATGTTTTAATGTTGTAAATATCAATTTTGGATCTTATTCAGAGATTGTAGAAAACAGGACAGATGTCTTAATCAAGCACAACTAGACATTTTACAGTGGTGTTGCCACTGGGTGGTTGCCAGGGTGTTGCTAAGGTGCTGTTGAATGGTTTTCAGCATTGCTATGCAGTTCCCATGTGATGGTGGGATTTGCTTCCTAATGAAATCTCCCAAATGTAGCATCTACAGGTCGGCTTGAAAAGCAACGCTCCCAGCACTGAGCCTTGTGCCACTCCATACTGAACTTATGATCGCTGTGACATCTCCTCTGCTTGATTTCAACCACGCCAATGCAATCTAATGTCAACGTGAGTGCAAGAATATTTCTAGGTTTTTCTGGGATGTTGCTGTAACGTTTCCATGTGACTAGTAGGGTGTTCTGGGTGATCCTATATCATTTCTTTTCATCCAAAAATCCTCTTGTCTTTCCCAAATCTATCTGCGGTCTGTTCTGCTGTTCGTCTCTTCAGTTCATTTCTGTTTTTCAGCTTCCCTCACTTCTGACCTTAATATTTTGCTTTCCTCTCACATACGGTTCCATCTCATTCTCTTAACAGACGTGAAGCCAACCGTTTCGGTGTAGCGCTCCAGGGCGACTCCCAAAAAAAAACTGGCTGCATTTGGCCTTTAGCTTGTAGCATTTCATCTCAAGGTCAAAGAGGCAGAACAGATGAGTTTTCCTTTAGTTTAGCACCAGGATTAACTCGAGAACAGGAATGTCAAGGAGCAGGTTTTCATGCAAAAAACACATATCGTCCATTTTTGCGGCTCCTCTCCTTCGGATGAGACGTTAAACCGAGGTCCTGACTTTCTGCGGTCATTAAAAATCCCAGGATGTCCTTCGGAAAAAGAGTAGGGGTGTAACCCCGGCATCCTGGCTAAATTGGCCCATTGGCCTCTCAATCATGGCCTCCTAATCATCCCCCTCTCCTGATTGGCTTTTGTTGTTATCATGATTTAACATTTGGCTAGCATGATTTAGTTATGGTAAAATGTCTTAATATGTTGTTAACATGATTTGGCAAGTTGCTAGCATGATTTAACATTTTGTTAACATGTTTTGTCATGAATTAGCTTATTTAGTATTGAATTATTTAGTATTTTGGTAACATGTTTAATCACATTGTTAGCATTATTTAGCAATGTTGTTAAAATGTGTGTAATGCCATGGGTATGACACAGGTATTACAGGAGAGGGTGAAATATGAGGACATTACCCATGGCCCCACTTTTCAAAAGGCTTATAAATCACACAGGAGGAGTTTTTTTAGAAATGGGTAGGTTTAGGGGCTGTGGCTGTGTGTGTGTGTGTGTGTGTGTGTGTGTGTGTGTGTGTGTGTGTGTGTGTGTGTGTGTGTGTGTGTGTGTGTGTGTGTGTGTGTGTGTGTGTGTGTGTGTGTGTGTGTGTGTGTGTTGGGTAGGTTTAGGGGCTGTGGCTGTGTGTGTGTGTGTGTGTGTGTGTGTGTGTGTGTGTGTGTGTGTGTGTGTGTGTGTGTGTGTGTGTGTGTGTGTGTGTGTTGGGTAGGTTTAGGGGCTGTGGCTGTGTGTGTGTGTGTGTGTGTGTGTGTGTGTGTGTGTGTGTGTGTGTGTGTGTGTGTGTGTGTGTGTGTGTGTGTGTGTGTGTGTGTGTGTGTGTGTGTGTGTGTGTGTGTGTGTGTGTGTGTGTGTTGGGTAGGTTTAGGGGCAGGGGCAGTGTAGGGGGATAGAAAATACGGTTTGTTCAGTATAAAAACCATTAAGCCTAAGGAATGTCCCCACATGTCACAAAAAACGTGTGTGTGTGTGGAGCGCAGCCTGGGCGCGTGCCGCGTCTCCAAGCGCTGACAGGATCTTGGAGGCCGCGCGGACGTCCCTGCCGAACTTGGCCTGGAATCTGGGTTAAAAGAGAGAGAGAGAGCGAGAGAGAGACAGAGAGAGAAAGAGAAGGATAGGCGATGCCAAACGGATATGAGGTCATCACGACGGCCTCTCTCTCACTGCGGTTGTCACCTCGTCTTCTCGGTGGAAATAAATAATTGCACGAGGCCCGGTTTCTGCAGGCTAGCGTAATGCATCTAATATCACTTAGACACAAACGTGTGTTTGCCACACACACACACACGCACATCCAAACGCTCCACTCAGATGAGAGCAACAGGTGTTGGGACGGAAAGAGCTTCCACGTTTTCTCATTTTTTCCAGGTGCTCTTTCTCTCTTTGTGATTGAGTTCAGCTGTTGAGCTCGCTCTGAGGATTTCTGTTAGCAATAGCGATATGCTGACTTACACTCACCTAAAGGATTATTAGGAACACACACTAATACTGTGTGTGACCCCCTTTCGCCTTCAGAACTGCCTCAATTCTACGTGGCATTGATTCAACAAGAGGTGCTGAAAGCATTCTTTAGAAATGTTGGCCCATATTGATAGGAGAACATCTTGCAGTTGATGGAGATTTGTGGGATGCACATCCAGGGCACGAAGCTCCCGTTCCACCACATCCCAAAGATGCTCTATTGGGTTGAGATCTGGTGACTGTGGTGGCCATTTTAGTTCAGTTAACTCATTGTCATGTTCAAAAAAACCAATTTGAAATGATTGGAGCTTTGTGACATGGTGCATTATCTTGCTGGAAGTAGCCATCAGAGGATGGGGACATGGTGGTCATAAAGGGATGGACATGGTCAGAAACAATGCTCAGGTAGGCCGTGGCATTTAAACGATGCCCAATTGGTACTAAGGGGCCTAAAGTGTACCAAGAAAACATCCCCCACACCATTACACCACCACCAGCAGCCTGCACAGTGGGAACAAGGCATGATGGATCCATGTTCTCATTCTGTTTACGCCAAATTCTGACTCTACCATCTGAACGTCTCAGCAGAAATCGAGACTCATCAGACCAGGCAACATTTTTCCAGTCTTCAACTGTCCGATTTTGGTGAGCTTGTGCAAATTGTCGCCTCTTTTTCCTATTTGTAGTGGAGATGAGTGGTCCCCGGTGGGGTCTTCTGCTGGTGTAGCCCATCCGCCTCAAGGTTGTGTGTGTTGTGGCTTCACAAATGCTTTGCTGCATACCTCGGTTGTAACGAGTGGTTATTTCAGTCAAAGTTGCTCTTCTATCAGCTTGAATCAGTCGGCCCATTCTCCTCTGACCTCGAGCATCAACAAGGCATTTTCTCCCACAGGACTGCTGCATACTGGATGCTCTTCCCTTCTCACACCATTCTTTTTAAACCCTAGAAATGGTTGTGTGTGAAAATCCCAGTAACTGAGCAGATTGGGAAATACTCAGACCGGCCCGTCTGGCTCCAACAGCCATGCCACGCTCAAAATTAATTTAATCACTGTAATAAAGTTCATGGATGGAAGGAAGGAGGTGGGAACAAAATAAAAATAAAACGAGGGCAGCCCCTCACGGACGACTGCCCACAAACACATAATAACACGTAAAACAAAACTCAACATAAACTCCAGGCCTGGTCCTCTCTCGTCTTCCGCTGCCTTCGTTCCTCCTTTTATGCTCCCGTCCCTTGGCCGCGAGATGAGACCGGTGTGTCATGCAGCTGGTACTCATTACCACTCGTCATTGGCCGCTCTTGCGGTCCCTCGCCACGCTGCTTGCCACACCACATACCCCCATCGCCTCTCGCAGGCCGGAGGGCACTCCCGAGACTGCGCTCTACCCCCAGAGTGATGCTCCGCTTTGCCTCGGGGTCCTGATCACTCTGGCGGGGTTTATTCTGCGATAACAACCGGCTGGGTGGACATTATCCCTTACATATCATATCATCATAACTAAAACTCACAGCTTCACTATTAGTAGAGAGACGCTGACAGGTAGAATTAACTCACATGCAGTCACTCACTAATGCATCCATATCTTTATCGTGCTACTTTATATGTGTCTTATTCAGAACGAGCAGAAATCTGTGAGAAATATAACGACCATAAGAGAAAAGAACTGAAAAGCTGTTATGTAGGATTGATAACCTTATGGGCGGTGCTCAAGGCTCAGGTTTATTTGTTCATTAATGAACTCATCAGCGACTACTTGACGTCGACTTGACTTTCATCACATAAATGTCGACTTTAAAAAATCGGAAGTCGTTCAACCCCTAGTTTGCATTATCGTGCGATCTGTGATGTCAAACGTTTAGATGCACACTTGGCTCATCTGTTTTTCTTCCCATTCTTCTGTTTATCCGAAAGCCTCTCTTTTAATGCACTGTGTTATGCATACTGTATAGTGTTTCCTCTTTTCCTGGCTGTACCTGCTTTAATCGTCGCTCACCTTTGTTTTCCCGTGGGATCTTAAGGAAAGGAGGATGAAACGGACATGTTATCTACTCCGGAATGCCATGAAAGAGCCACTGAAGAGAAACCCTTTTTTTAAGACGCACACACTCATACAGGGCTCATTGTTGGCGGTGAAGCGTCTGTGATCAGGCAGGCCTAAGAATGATCAGTGCACGGCCCCTTCTCCGCTTTCTTCCCATCTCACCCCTGATCCTGAGCCCCGTCGGCTCCACACAGAGCTCTCTCACAACCCTACACTCCGATTATTATCTGCCCGCCGTTCTTCCTGCTTTTTCATCTGCCCTCCGCTTTTGTCCTCTTTTACTCATTTCCGTTCTCTTCCACAGCCGTGTCCTTGCTCACCTGTGGAGGGAAGCAGCCAGCAGGAACTCTGTTGTGTTTGGAACTCAGATATAATTGCATTAGATCATTTTTTCTTTTGAGAATTTAATAAAGATTACACAGGATAGAAAGAACAATCAAAGCCGTCGTCTGTTATTATGAAGTATTGTGCTTTAACAAGATTAGCTGTACTGTCTAGAGACATATTTTGGGACATGCACTTTTTTTTCTCTTTATATATTTGGTTTGATCTCAAATACACAGTTGGAGAGAGAATGTAAAATACAGAAAATCAGATAGACGGGGTAAATACTTTTCCCCTAGAACTTATAATTCCACTAAAAGGTGTAATGAACTGGCTCTATACTGTTGTCTGAGGTCAACTAATGACGTGTGTGTGGTTTTACATTCAGAAACATCATAACTCATCAGTAATAGGCTCTTTTCTACACTGGTTTTGAGGCTCTCTCCTGAACGCTGGTTTTAATGGGCGTGTCACTGGAGACTTGGAAGTAAACGCCCACAGCTAGGATTGGATAAGATTTGCATATTTAATGAGCTTTGGCTCCCTATTAGTTAGCATGAGGGATTGTTTTGAAAGCGGCCAGAATAATAATCTTACAGGGCTCTCAAAAACAACTTTATCAAACAAACACAATGATTTATCTTATCCACCCACGGTTGATTGGAATATTATTATTTTTATTACTTGGCCCACCTGATCGCTGTATAAACGTGTATTGCACACACATGTGCAGGCACGCTCTTCAAATATAAAGTCAAGAAAGTGAACAACAGATCATGAAATGAATATTATTGCACTATTTAAGATTCACCGCCTGCCGACAGGCTTAGGTTTTGGTAGCCCGTCTGGAAAACACACAGCCCCGTGTGGGATTTGCGAGCCCTGGCCCATAACATGTCCGATATGATCCCGAATCGCAATGAACCAACAAATAAAGGATTCTCCAGCCTGTGACAGCGCTAAGGTATGTTCAGTTAGACACGTACACACAATCAATACGATCTGTAGCAATGCAATACTATCATATATAAAAACATGTTTTACTCACATAAGTGTGTTGCACCATTCCTGTCAGATCCGATATAGAAGCAGAGCATTGTGTTTCAATCTCAATATGTCTGCAAATCCAGCTCGACCTGTTTACAAATGATTCCGCAGTGAACTGAAGCGAATACACGTACATGTCTTCCCCACGTGAGCTGGAACTTCTTTAAAAATAAATGATCACACATTCCCAATATTAGGATCCAAAGGAAGCTTATGCAGTGCCTGTGTTCTTCCACAACCCGGAATAGAGCAATATCTTGCTATCTTTGGCGTGTTTATTTCTGCTGGCTAGCGGGATCCGAACAGCTCCATGAGTCGGTGGGCGTGGCTACTGATTTAGACGAGTTGGTGGGCGGGGCTACTGAATTAGACGAGTTGGTGGGCGGGGCTACTGCATTAGAAGAGTCGGTGGGCGGAGCTACTGCATTAGAAGAGTCGGTGGGCGGGGTTACTGAATTAGAAGAGTCGGTGGGCGGGGCTACTGCATTAGAAGAGTCGGTGGGCGGGGCTACTGCATTAGAAGAGTCGGTGGGCGGGGCTATTGTATTATTGTTTCTTCACACAATGACGTCAGAATGAGAAATACATTCTGAGATTGATCGTTTTCTGGGCCTGGTGTTAATAAAAGTTTTTTTTTTTTAATAAAAAGGAAGTTTTCAGCTCTGAAACCTACAGGATAATCTTATATTATCATGACCTTTTTTATATCAAAAGCTCAAGGGAAAGTTATTTTCTCAATTCATCACGCCTTTAAAAATTAGAGAAACTTTCTCCTACAAATAAGTGAATAGTTGATATTCACTCGACAAAAAAAATGTAGGTTCAATCTATAGGTAAAAATGTCCATCTACTTGGATTACACAGTTAACACATTGAGTTGAAGGAACAATCAGAGCCGCATGTACAAAAGTACAAAAATTGCTCAATACAAACCAAAAAATAATCATGACGTAATAATCATGGTTCATCGAGAGAACAATAGAGCCATGAATGGGGCAGTTCTCCTCGCCAGACTTTAGACAGTAGACTGCAAATGAGTGTTTACTGGGCAGTGTTTTATGAGCATCTTATCGGCCTTCTCTAAAAACTCATTTCATAAAATTCATAGTTTTTGAAATGACATCCTCAGATTTGAAATAAAACATGAGCAGACAGTTTTAACATAAACCTAACAAACTTAAAGTGATGCATATTTGGCATTTTATGATATAGTTTATTTTTAACTGATTGCAACTATTTGACCCCCCGCCAAAAAAAAAAAGCATTTATTCAAATCATTTAGAATCAACATAATTATAAATACAATTGCATTATTCAGTTCAAAAGTATGAACATATAGTAAAGGCTAACCGTGGGACGTGTAAATGTATAAGATTGACACAATTTGGATTTATTGATGATAAATATATGAATTATTTATGAGTTATTATATATTATATATTATATATATTATATGAATATATGAGTTATTATATGTTATAAAGTTGTCACTGGATATCGGATGAATTCAGTTTACATTGTGTTTATACTAGAGGTTGATGTTGAGATCTCTATTGTGGAAGATCTTTTGAAACTGTAGAGGAAACTCGTGGTCTTCTTTTGGGAACTTGAGAAATAGTAAGTATGAACATGGTTAAATGATGGCTAGCTGTGAAAATGTATGAGATTTAGATTTATTTATGATTTATTTCATGTCTTGTTTGGGAGCAGCGAAATCAGCGTTTTCAATTGCTCTGTTTGATCTCGTTGCAATTGGAGAAATAGCTGCAGTATTATTGAGCTTTCATTTGTGTTTGTGGACGGTAATAAACTTGACAGGTCTTGATTCAGCAAAACATAGGGAAGCTGTGCTAAAAGTGAACGCACGAGAGGCGCTGAAGCCATAAATCGGAGTGTTTTGAGAGTGTGTGTGTGTTGGTCACCATGGCAAGACGTCTGTTTTTCGCTCCTCTCAGCTCGCGTTTGCATTCAGAAGTGAGAAAGCAGAATGAAGGGAATGCTAGGAAGACCCGCCTTTTCCAGGCACTTCACACTTGACCCATGACCGCTCTTCACCTTTACTTTGCCTTGATCTTCATCCAGTCTTCTTTAGAGACGCCTAATCAAACACCGTAAAATAATCCTTTGTTAGGTCAGCTCATATGAAAGCTGGGCCATCAAATCAATGCAAGTCTTGCCGTAGTGTTTGTTCTGAGCATTTAAGATAAGCATTCATAAAGTTTAACTCTTTCCCTGCCAAACACAGAATTTTCCATTATTTATTTCAAAAACATAATTTTCTGGGTTTCTGTGTTTTCTCTGTCACGCTAGGGGGCGCTATTACACATCTTCTGAATGAATACAGAATCATGATTTTTTTGTTTATAAGAAGAAGGTCAGCTCTTTCTTTTGATATATTGCATGCTCAGATATCCATAAAACAAAATATTCTATGGCCTGTAAAATGTTTGTGAAAATGGTAAAAAAAAAAAAAAAAACTGACGGTGACTGTCAACTTTTTTTCTTTTTTTTATTTACGCTGGCGAAGAATGAGTTAAGTTATAAAAACACTTTCCTGAGTATTCGCTCAACGTTCAAAATGTCCATTTCAATAAATGTTTTGAAAATGTTTTTCTTGGTTATGAGGACGTTAAACGAACATTCCATTTCATCATTATCAAACATCATGGGAATGTTAGTTTTGAAAGTTCCAAACATTCCGAAAACTAACAGTAACATTTAAAAATGGTAAACGGACATTCCATTGCTACAAAACATTTGCTATGAACAATGCATCAATGTTTGGTAACACTTTTTAATTCTCACTATTAAGACCGTTACTTATAGTACTTACAAAGCACATATTAACTCTTTCCCCGCCAAACGGAATTTTTCCGTTATTTGTGAGAAAAAGCTTCCCGACCAAACACGTCTTTTTTCCGTTATTTCTGAGAAAACGCTTCCCGACCAAACACGGAATTTTTCCGTTATTTCTGAAAAAACGCTTCCCGAATTTTCCGTGTTTCCACTGTCGGACGCCAGGGTAATAAATGGGCCATTACGCATCTCCTGAATGAGCACTGAATCTCCGGATCAAAACACAGGCGAAGAAGACACAGAAACAAGCAATAGTATGCAAGCAGATGCAAATGCAAAATAACCTGATCATCAACATTAAACATCAAATAAATCAAAGCTGTCTGATGTTAGTGAATGAGATGTGGAGCCAGGACTGAAGCATTAGAGCTGTAGATGGACTCGATCTGGAGTCAGTCTCTCACAAACACATTATTTTCTCAGCTTTTTGTTCAAAATGTTGTTGCTTTTTATGAAATTCACCCATATTCAAGTGTTGATAAAAATGAATGCATGAAGCGAGAATAAAACAGCTTTTTCCTTTGATATATTGTATACTCAGATATTCATGAAACTAAATATTCTGAGCTTTTAAAATCCCCCCCCCACACACACACGCACTCATTCACTCACTCACTCACTCACTCACTCACTCACTCACTCACTCACTCACTCACTCACTCACTCACTCACTCACTCACACTCACACACACTCACTCACTCACTCACTCACTCACACTCACACACACTCACTCACTCTCACTCACTCACTCACTCACTCACTCACTCACTCACTCACTCACTCACTCACTCACTCACACACACTCACTCACTCTCACTCACTCACTCACTCACTCACTCACTCACTCACTCACTCACACTCACACACACTCACTCACTCTCACTCACTCACTCACTCACTCACTCACTCACTCACTCACTCACACTCACACACACTCACTCACTCACTCTCACTCACTCTCACTCACTCACTCACTCACTCACTCACTCACTCACTCACACACTCACTCACTCACACACTCACTCACTCACTCACTCACACACTCACTCACTCACTCACTCACTCACTCACTCACTCACTCACTCACTCACTCACACACTCACTCACTCACTCACTCACTCACACTCACTCACTCACTCACTCACTCACTCACTCACTCACTGACTGACTCACACACTCACTCACTCACTCACTCACTCACTCACACTCACACACACTCACTCACTCTCACTCACTCACTCACTCACTCTCACTCACTCACTCACTCACTCACTCACTCACTCACTCACTCACTCACTCACTCACTCACTCACACTCACACACACACACTCACTCACTCACTCACTCACTCACTCACTCACTCACTCACTCACTCTCTCACACACATACTCACACACTCTCTCACACACACACACACACACTGATTTCACAGAAAATGATCAAAACCCTGGCGGTGGCTGGCAACTGTTTTTTGAAACGCTGGCAGAGAAAGAGTTAAAGGTCTGATGACAGAGCCCTGCTGAACACCGTAAACTTTAAATGAGAAACGTTGACCGGGAATGATGCCGTCACTGTTGTCTTGCCAATTAGTGGAGAAAGCCGAGATCACACACACTCTGCACACACACACACACACTCTGCTGACCCGGCAGGCGACCTTTCTCCACAGTTGGTGACCGTAAAGATCAACATCTAGCCGGAGAAATTTTCATCTCTATGGAGACGCACAAATGTTGACGGGCGATGTTAACTGACAGGCCTCTGATGATGTCAGACACCGACCGCTGACCCATCATAACCTGGGAGTTGGTCTTGTTGCCGCGGTGACGGGGGATCATGTGATCACCTGGCCCAGAACTTCTGGAAAAAACTTTCTCCGAATCTTCCTTTAAACATTTGACCATAAAACTTTATTTAAAAATGTGGTAATACTTCACAATACAGGTGCGGTAATATACATTAATTAATGCTTATCAAAAATCCAAACTGACCACACTTGTAGCACAGCGTTTCCTTCCACATAATCATTGTTTTAAACACGATTATTGTGATATGTAATGAGAACATTTGGTTTAATCAGAGCCGAGTTTGCTGCCAGTACAGTTAATGTTCTCACTGTGCCATAAGACTGAATATACTGTAGTTGAGCTATATAAGGGCGAGCTACAGAAATGTGGAAGCCTCTGCCATGTTTACAGTATCATGCGGCATTCATACTGTAATGTCTGATGCCATCGTTCTCCATTCTTCTGATGCATTTCTGATCGGTCTGATATCACACCTATTGACTATTTCCTCTCCCTTATTAATTCTGCTCTGTTCGCTAGCAAATCTTTCTGTCCCCCCTACACACACACACACACACACACCACACACACATACACACAGCCCCTAAACCTACCCATCACAGGAAACATTCTGCATTTTGACTTTCTCATAAAAACTCCTCCTGTGTGATTTATAAGCCTTTTGTAAAGTGGGGCCATGGGTAATGTCCTCATATTTCACCCTCTCCTGTAATACCTGTGTCATACCCATGGCATTATACACATTTGGGTCCTCATATGTCACAAAAACATGCCCACACACACACACACGCGCGCGCGCGCACACACACACACACACACACACACACACACACACACACACACACACACACACACACACACACACACACACACACACACACACACACACACACACACACACACACACACACACACACACACACACACACACACACACACACACACACACACACACACACACACACACACACACACACACACACACACATAAACCATAAAGATCAGTAATTAATTAAATAATACACACATGTTTAAAACTGAACGAGAGGATGTGAAAGCCGGTTACTGAGAATGAAACATTTATGGAGACGAGATTTAGTGTGGTGTAAAGTATACTTTGTGGTTTTGTGTATTCTACTCACACAATTAAAAAAAATATGATGAAATATTTGAAAAATGGGCACTTTTGATGATCTGTTGTGATATTAAGACTGAGTTTTGAAAATGTTTGCTTGTGATAAATAGTACCAAAGTGAATTAGCTGGTGTAATGTTAAAGATGCACCATTTTTGGGAACTCATTCATCACAGATATCTGATGAATAATGACTTCAGTTCCTCACACGGATCTATCATATGACGTTACAATACTTGGAACGCACAGAATATATTTCTGGTTGCTTTCGTTGCTTTGTTTGCTAAACTTCCCCTTTTGGGTTCCATGAAAATACCCAGATGACTTGGTAAAGGATGTCCTTTTTTGAGTAAACTCCTTTAAAGTGAGTTTTGAGTAAAAGTGTAATATTAATATTTTTAAATTATGTAGTGTGACGCGGGATTTCAGGAGCTATTCTATTAAAAAAATTCACACAAGGTCCCAAGAAATGTTTTTTAGAAAGACTTCCGATAATAGGTGGATTAATGTATATTGGGATGAAAGATGGGAAAGCCATAATGCCAGAATAAGTAAGGGCTAATGTCCACCCAGCCGGTTGTTATCTCAGAATAAACCCCTTCAGAGCGATCAGGACCCCGAGGCGAAGCGGAGCGTCACTCTGAAGGGGTTTATTCTGCGATAACAACCGGCTGAGTGGACATTATCCCGCTTATTACACGCCTACTAGTCTCAAATAAATTACACACTAAATATTGTCTTGAGATTAAATATTTTATTAGCTCTTCCGCAAAGCTTCCGCGAAGAAAAACAGTTCCAACCTGCTTTAAGCCTTTATCTATCGCTGCTAAATGTTGAGAATGAATGCTGAAAGGGTTAGTTCAGCCAAAAATGAAACCAAGCCTCTGATTTACTCACTCAGGTCATTATAGGTGTTTATGACATTCTTCTGTCAGACAAATACAATCAGAGTTATATTTAAAAAGTCCAGGCTAACGTTAATCCCAGCAGTAGTTGGAGCTGTTTCTGAAGTCCATTAAATGCAGCTGTCCGTCAAATAACGTGCTCCACACGACTCCGATGGGTTAATAGAGCCTTCTGATTCCAATCGATGCGTTTGTGTGAGAAAAATATCTTTCATAAAACATCAGATTTATATTTAAATATGGTTTATTTTTTAATTGCAAGCAAAAATAATCAGTGTTGAAAATTGTGAGTTAGCCTACTCAATTCAGATTTCGTAAGTGTATTCTTTTTTTCAGAGAAAAAATCCATTAAAGCAGCACTAGGTAACTTTTCAACCTTCATAATATATTTTCAAGACTCTTGTGATGATAAATCGACTTACAATAGGTTGAATGACACGTCTGCCATAGCCTGATGGGGTCTGTATCGTTTTTAATCATACTTTTAAACTTCGGGTTTCGGGTAGTAACCCGAGAACAAAAAGAACTACAAAACTCGACTGCTTTACGGCATATACGTCACTTCCACCAACACACACACTTCCTTACATTCGGACGTGCGAGCCCAACTTTGTTCGTCGGATTATATAGTCATGTCCGAAGCAGCAGAGACAAATAAGAAAGAAGGTTTTGTTGGAGGAAAGCAATAAGAGGAAACGAGAGAGTGCTGTGATTAAAGGCAGGACGAGGATCAGCATGTGACCAGCGTTTGCTCGTCGGCGTGAGCTGAAGGAGGCGTGCCCGACCGATGCTGTCCTGCTTATGGTGATTACCGACCACTCAAACATTGAGCTGAAGTATCATATAGATTCTGTAAAACGGTAACCAATAGACTACTATAATGACGCTGGCTTGTAAACGTGAGCATCGCGATTATTTGGCGTTTGAAAAAAATAAAACCCATGAAATGATATTCATATGACATGCTGAAGCATAAGCCACTGACTGTACCTGGGATGAAGACATTTCCCACGCGCCGCCAGAAGAACTCCTGCATGTGAACTCCTCCTGCAGTGTTCAGGGGAACTGTTAGTGCTGCACCGACCCGCGGGACGCTTTTATGAAGTTATTTGGCCCGCCCCGCACCACTCGATATATTTTTACAACCCGCCGCGCACCCGCGACCATTAAATAGACATACGGGGTCCGCGGGTTATGAGACGACCCGCGCATCACTAGCTCAGGGCTATCAGGGCTAGGGATGTCCCGATCAGGTTTTTTTGCCTTCGAGTCCGAGTCATTTGATTTTGAGTATCTGCCGAGACCGAGTCCCGATCCGATACTTCTATAATACATTTTAAAAAAATAAAGAAGAGCAAAAAAAATGAACCAGGATGTTCCTTATTTTTTATTTTATTCACCTCATTTTAAAGGCACAATATGTAATGTTTCAGCATTAAAAATATAAAAGATCACTATATCTATGTTATATATTTTTTAAAGTTGTGTGTTTACATTATCCCGACAGTTCCAATTAACTTCTAAATCCAGAGAAATTAATATTTTAATTCAAAGACACGGACCGTGTCTTTATTTCCGTTATGTCGCCAGTCTTTCACGTCATATCCACGTTTGCGTCTTGCTTCCTGCGGAACTCGGCGGAACCGCCAGACTCAAAGAGGAACACTGACAGACAGTATAAGGGGAACCCCCGTATAAAAAAGTCTGTATGATAATGGATCATGACTACTCTTTGCCTGTACGTTTTGTCAGCTCAACAAAGCGCAAACGTAAGGGTGAAAAAAATGACCCGAGAAGATTTTGGGACAGTAGAAGAAGCAAGAGACGTGTAAACCTTGGAGAAGCCTTTGAAAGATGGCGAAATCTTCGTGACAAGCTCGGACTGCAGAGAGATATGCTGATCTCGCTTGTGTTTTAATAAACAGGTCATTTAAGTAACCATTCAGCTAACATAATAATCATATAATCATAACATGCTGTATGTTTGCATATTGCATAGCGATCTTGACCACATTGAGACGCGTTTAGCTGAATACGTAATGTTATACATTTTGTATCGGCTTTTCAAACAGGCGGATTCTCTGTTTTTGGAGACTGAAAGAGCTATTTTTTTAAAAACTGATTCAAAAGTATTTCTATCCGTATATTTGGTGACACGATGATGTCATGTGTAAAACGCAGATGGACTAGCTATTATTGGTTTTATATGTAGCTGGAGAAAGTAACGTTAGCTTCATAAGGTAATATGCCACTATCTTGGTCAATTAATATAAGGTGACCGTCACTTTTATCATATGTTAATACTAGCTACATATAATATTGATTTAATAATGATCTACTTATTCATATATCTCTGAGTTCCAAAATAAATGTTTATTAGAATGATTGATGAACGTGGGGAGCGACACAGCGCGTGTTCCAATGAACAACGTAACGTTATTGCTGGTGCTGGTTCTCTCATTTACTGTATTATGTTGGTAATGATAAACTAAATTGAAATGTATTTCCGTATTGAAGAGTTGATATACAGAATGTTTGACAATCGCGGATGCCATGTCAATATATCTATAATTTGAGTAACTCAAATTATGATGCGCGGTTAATATGTCAACATAGCCTACCAACTTATAGGTGTGTTGGCATAGCGACCGCCCGCACAACATTCTGTCTCACACATTAGCTAACGCTACTGATAAGTTTGTTAAGTAACGGTAGCTCGCTGCTATTTCATTAGATTGACATTATATAAAGTGAAAAGCCGTAACTAAACTTAACAATAATAGAGATGTAATATAACAATCAATTACCTTGTCAGTGAACATGTTTTCTGCTGGAGATGCCAGATTCGCTGGTTGACAGTGGCAATAATGACAACAACTCCCATGAGCCCACGCACTTTCCCGACGTCACCAAAGTACGTCAGTTGTTATTATTTTGAATGAGTGACCCCTAGTGGCCAAAAGTTGCATACTGCACGTTTAACATTCAACAACTCTAACAAACAGAGCACTTCTGTGAGGTAGGCTGAACAATCAAGTAATAAATAACAAATTCTTCACTTTTGGATTTTAGTGCAACAGTAAATATAAAAAAGTTCGGGACCGAAGTTGCGCAGTAGAGAGCAGGAAGTACAGTCGCGATATCTAAAGCCCGCCCAAACTCTCACAGATGCAGAACAATTAATTATGTTGGTGTGAAATAAACAGTTATTGAAATTAAATTAAATTAAATTAAATAATCTGCTCCCAAAAATCCCGAAGAAATTCTGTTAGTGCCTCAGTGACAACTTCACTCAGAGAAGACGTCGATCTCAGCTGTCAATCATGACGTCACACACCCGTTTTTATAGCATCAGATAACTAACTAAAATTAAACTTATTTTAAAAACGAACACTTGAAATGAAATCATCATGACGATAACTGCATACAATGTCATAAACTAACTTTGGGCAAAACATATTTGAAGTGTAATTTGACTGAAGTGTAATTAACAATGCTTTTCAGGTTTTTATAGGTCTAACATTAGTTTTTAGGTAGATAAATTGAATAAAGTAGGCTAATCAAATGTAAAATAGGTGCATATTTAACTGTTTAATTAAAGACTAATCCTTACAAAAGCTATTCAAACAAGAGCAGTGAGTGATTCCTTATCTTTTGTTTGACATTAAACAGACAGCAGTAAAGGCTACTGCCCCTTTAAGACCTAATGGAAGGCTCTGCGTCGTCTTTCTCGACTGTATAACGTCCTCTTGAAGCATATTCAGACTATGTCTGCTTGGATACTCATCAAGATGGACATGTTGACATACTTCTTGTGTGAGTTGGTCCGTTTAAGCTTAAGACTTGAAAGAGAACTCAATATTTGCGGGCTGTGAGACGAGTGCGCGCTTTCGGATGATGCACAGAGACTGATCAGCGCGCGCGCTCTCATTCGCGTCTTCTCTACACATGACGGTGAAAATGACTGCTCATATTCAATGACAATATGGCAGCACTCACATGAATTGAACAAAGATTACACAGAGACCGTTTTGCCCACGTTTTTCTTTTATTAGCGCTGTTGTAATACTGAGGAGCCAGCACGCTACAGAAACATACATAAAGCATTATTTTCAAGTTACAACGCATATTATTGATGCGTCATCAGATGTGAGATGAACCGCGGTGCAAGTGCGCACCTTTTAACGGCAACCCTGCTCACCTCACCCCAGAATATACATATATATCCGAGTCCTGATCGGGATGTAACGTCCGATTCCGATCGAGTCTGAAATCACATGATCGGGCCTGATTTCCGATCCCGTGATCGGATCGGGACATCCCTAATCAGGGCTGTCTGTCAACAAATGCACGCGCAATGGCATCCGCTGATATAAGATGACAGTAGTTGAGGACATTATTTTTTCCCAACTGTAGGGGGACCCCGAGAGCAAAAGTTACCCAGTGCTGCTTTAAAATTAAAGCAATATGGAAAGAACTCTACTTATTTTTATTTATTTTTTACATAAAATTGTTAATGTACAACGCTTTGCAACCTTTTTTAATTAACTGCAAGAAAGCCTCTACAGAATGGTGGTCATAAATTTGACCAGATTAATTGTTGGTTTCTCAACTATTACATGGCTGTATTTTAAGTGCTAACTGTCAAAAATAAAAATAAAAATTTAAAGAAATATTGAAATACTGTTGATCTCATGGTTTGTTTTTTTGTTGTTGTTCTTACTGAGAATCCTCCATAAAACAGTAAGCTACATTTTTAATTTGCAGGGTATAAGGTGGACTAGCATTCATAGCATAATACTCACTACTCTTGAGTACTTTTAAAATGGCTACTTTTACTCCTACTTTGAGTAGTATTTAGGACAGGTACTTTTACTCGAACTACATTTTTTGACAGTAACAGTACTTCTACTCGAGTACGCTGTTTCACAGAGTATACTCTTTCCACCACTGGTCTTTTAGAATGACTTATGAGAAGCAACTTTTTAATTTGGGGTATGTCATTTATGCCCCACTTGCCAAAAGATGGTTGTTAAGTGTTGAATTTAAGGTTTAACCCCCAAGAATAATATGACGTCTGCATTTGAATGGCACATTTCTGTTGATAAAGCCACTGTTAATCTCTCAGACCACAAAGAGCATAAACACCAGGATGGAAGAACACTTAACCTGGATCCTGCTGCGGTTTGAAAGCAGCATTCATCGTCTGGAAAGCTGCACATCGTGGATATTTTCAGAGCTTGGCTATATTTGGGCGCTGACATGGGAAAATCTCCATGGAGATTCCAGCACAGTCGTGGTAATGAGAAGAATGCCGATTGGCTGATTAGGATGAGGCTGCATGTGAGGTCTCAAAAATTCATTAAATAATGAATAATAATAAATACATGCCATGCATTACCAGAAAACGTTCTTCCAGTAACATTAAAAGAGCGTTTGTTCAGAGTCATCAAAACATATATGTTTATAGTTAGGTGGACAAACTACACAACTTCATTACTTAAGTAAAAGTAAAAGAACTACTTGTCAAATATTACAAGTGAAAGTTGAAAAAAACAGATTTTTACTGCAGTAAAAGTACAGAAGTATTTGTTTTCAGAAGTACTTAAGTATCAAAAGTAAATGTCCTTCTTTATGTCGCCGCATTATTGTATTATAGTTGTATAAATGCACATTATGCCATCATGGTTTAAGCCAGTCAGTGACGCTCCATCTGACACACTAGCAGACGACTAACTTAAACTCATTTAAATACTTGTAGAAAAGTTACAAAGCTGCTGTCACTTTAAGGCCGAATGCACGGATCCAATACACTGATACACATCTGATATTCTCACACTGTTCATCTTCACTTGGTTTAAATGTTACTTGTTTCGGAATGTTCATTCCCATAATGTTGCAACATCATCAAACGGAACATTAACATTCAAATAAACATTTAAAAAAATGGAACGTTAATGTGTTCATAACTAAATGGAACGTTAGAGTGTTCATAACTAAATGGAACGTTAGAGTGTTCATAACTAAATGTAACATTAGAGTGTTCATAACTAAATGGAACGTTAGTGTTCATGACTAAATGGAACGTTAGAGTGTTCATAACTAAATGTTCATAACTAAATGGAACATTAGAATCTACATAATTAAATGTTCATAACTAAATGGAACGTTAAAATCTACATAACTAAATGGAACGTTAGAATCTACATAACTAAATGGAACGTTAGAATCTACATAACTAAATGTTCATAACTAAATGGAACGTTAGAATCTACATAACTAAATGTAACATTAGAGTGTTCATAACTAAATGGAACGTTAGAGTGTTCATAACTAAATGTAACATTAGTGTGTTCATAACTAAATGGAATGTTAGTGTGTTCATAACTAAATGGAACGTTAGTGTGTTCATAACTAAATGGAACGTTAGTGTGTTCATAACTAAATGGAACGTTAGAGTGTTCATAACTAAATGGAACGTTAGAGTGTTCATAACTAAATGGAACGTTAGTGTTCATAACTAAATGGAACGTTAGAGTGTTCATAACTAAACGGATGGTTTTTGTTAGCCGGGTCATAAAGCGGTCTGCACATGTATTGTCCAGATATAAAGTAAATGC
>NC_090175.1:57371181-57373681 GCF_024679245.1 Pseudorasbora parva
AGTGCTGTGATTAAAGGCAGGACGAGGATCAACATGTGACCAGCGTTTGCTCGTCGGCGTGAGCTGAAGGAGGCGTGCCCGACCGATGCTGTCCTGCTTGTTACGGTGAGCTAATACTCAAACACTGAACTGAAGTATCATATAGATTCTGGAAAACGCTAACCAATAGACTACTATAATGACGCTGGCTTGTAAACGTGAGCATCGCGATTATTTGGCGTTTGAAAAAAATAAAACCCATGAAATGATGTTCATATGACATGCTGAAGCATATGCCACTGACTGTAACGTTACCTGGGATGAAGACATTTCCCACGCGCCGCCAGAAGAACACCTGCATGTGAACTCCTCCTGCAGTGTTCAGGGAACTGTTAGTGCTGCACCGACCCGCGGGACGCTTTTATGAAGTTATTTGGCCCGCCCCGCACCACTGTATATTTTTTACAACCCGCCGCGCACCCGCGACCATTAAATAGACATACGGGGTCCGCGGGTTATGAGACGACCCGCGCATCACCTAGCTCAGGGCTATCAGGGCTAGGGATGTCCCGATCAGGTTTTTTTGCCTTCGAGTCCGAGTCCGAGTCATTTGATTTTGAGTATCTGCCGAGACGAGTCCCGATCCGATACTTCTATAATACATTTTAAAAAAATAAAGAAGAGCAAAAAAAATGAACCAGGATGTTCCTTATTTTTTATTTAATTCACCTTATTTTAACATTCAACAACTCTAACAAACAGAGCACTTCTGTGAGGTAGGCTGAACAATCAAGTAATAAATAACAAATTCTTCACTTTTGGATTTTAGTGCAACAGTAAATATAAAAAAGTTCGGGACCGAAGTTGCGCAGTAGAGAGCAGGAAGTACAGTCGCGATATCATAAGCCCGCCCAAACTCTCACAGATGCAGAACAATTAATTATGTTGGTGTGAAATAAACAGTTATTGAAATTAAATTAAATTAAATAATCTGCTCCCAAAAATCCCGAAGAAATTCTGTAGTGCCTCAGTGACAACTTCACTCAGAGAAGACGTCGATCTCAGCTGTCAATCATGACGTCACACACCCGTTTTTATAGCATCAGATAACTAACTAAAATTAAACTTATTTTAAAAACGAACACTTGAAATGAAATCATCATGACGATAACTGCATACAATGTCATAAACTAACTTTGGGCAAAACATATTTGAAGTGTAATTTGACTGAAGTGTAATTAACAATGCTTTTCAGGGTTTTTATAGGTCTAACATTAGTTTTAGTAGAGAAATTGAATAAAGTAGGCTAATCAAATGTAAAATAGTGCATATTTAACTGTTTAATTAAAGACTAATCCTTACAAGAGCAGTGAGTGATTCCTTATCTTTTGTTTGACATTAAACAGACAGCAGTAAAGGCTACTGCCCCTTTAAGACTAATGGAAGGCTCTGCGTCGTCTTTCTCGGCTGTATAAAGTCCTCTTAAGGCATATTCAGACTATGTCTGCTTGGATACTCATCAAGATGGACATGCTGACATACTTCTTGTGTGAGTTGGTCCGTTTAAGCTTAAGACTTGAAAGAGAACTCAATATTTGCGCGCTGTGAGACGAGTGCGCGCTTTCGGATGATGCACAGAGACTGATCAGCGCGCGCGCTCTCATTCGCGTCTTCTCTACACATGACGGTGAAAATGACTGCTCATATTCAATGACAATATGGCAGCACTCACATGAATTGAACAAAGATTACACAGAGACCGTTTTGCCCACGTTTTTCTTTTATTAGCGCTGTTGTAATACTGAGGAGCCAGCACGCTACAGAAACATACATAAAGCATTATTTTCAAGTTACAACGCATATTATATATTATTGATGCGTCATCAGATGTGAGATGAACCGCGGTGCAAGTGCGCACCTTTTAAACGGCAACCCTGCTCACCTCACCCCAGAATATACATATATATCCGAGTCCTGATCGGGATGTAACGTCCGATTCCGATCGAGTCTGAAATCACGTGATCGGGCCTGATTTCCGATCCCGTGATCGGATCGGGACATCCCTAATCAGGGCTGTCTGTCAACAAATGCACGCGCGATGGCATCCGCTGATATAAGATGACAGTAGTTGAGGACATTATTTTTTCCCAACTGTAGGGGGACCCCGAGAGCAAAAGTTACCCAGTGCTGCTTTAAAATTAAAGCAATATGGAAAGAACTCTACTTATTTTTATTTATTTTTTACATAAAATTGTTAATGTACAACGCTTTGCAACCTTTTTTAATTAACTGCAAGAAAGCCTCTACAGAATGGTGGTCATAAATTTGACCAGATTAATTGTTGGTTTCTCAACTATTACATGGCATTTTTAATTTGCAGGGTATAAGGTGGACTAGCATTCATAGCATAATACTCACTACTCTTGAGTACTTTTAAAATGGCTACTTTTACTCCTACTTTGAGTAGTATTTAGGACAGGTACTTTTACTCGAACTACATTTTTTGACAGTAACAGTACTT
>NC_090175.1:57381181-57426181 GCF_024679245.1 Pseudorasbora parva
GTCGCAGCTTTGAAAGTCAGTGATGATTTTTTTCTTCTTTAAAAGGTGTTTGGGTTTTTGCAGAAAGCCTTTCAGGAATCACTCTTGTAGAGTCTCGTGAAGTTCAATGATTTCACAGCATTTATTAAACACTGATTTATAGTTTAGAGCAAAATGGAAGAAGACGGATGTCCAAATGCTCATTTAGTGGAGGATTCACATAAACAAAGTTGATTCTGTCTTCAGTGAAGGTGAACAGTGTGAGAATATCAGATGTGTATCAGTGTATTGGATCCGTGCATTCGGCCTTAAAGTGACAGCAGCTTTGTAACTTTTCTACAAGTATTTAAATGAGTTTAAGTTAGTCGTCTGCTAGTGTGTCAGATGGAGCGTCACTGACTGGCTTAAACCATGATGGCATAATGTGCATTTATACAACTATAATACAATAATGCGGCGACATAAAGAAGGACATTTACTTTTGATGCTTAAGTACTTCTGAAAACTAATACTTCTGTATTTTTACTCCAGGAAAAATCTGTTTTACAACTTTCACTTGTAATATTTGACAAGTAGTTCTTTTACTCTTACTCAAGTAATGAAGTTGTGTAGTTTGTCCACCTCTGATAATTATATTTGTCCTAAATGCAGATTCTGCTCGGTCTCTCCTGAACACATGTTTTGATTTTGCACAATACACAGCGTTCCTTATTTAGAGTAATATCACAGTTGAGGAGTGTGTTGAGAAGTGAGATAAGGAGTGTGTTGTGTTTGGACAGCGGTGTGTGTTTTTCTCCCTGTTCGGTTTTCCTTACGATGGCTTGATGAAGATCAACAGCAGCCGATCCAGATTCCTGGCGATCCGCAGCTGATAACCTCAGACTCCTGACCTGTGCTGTCTTTATAAGTGTGTCGTCATTTCTGTGAAACGCATTCAAAGGGAAAGTTTTGCTTCTCCCTGAACATTTTCCTCATCGGTCATGAAAACCTTTTAACATTCAAAATATGACATGCATTACCTTTAAAGGGATAGATTCCCCAAAAATGAAATGTCTGTCATTAACTCCTCTCCCTAATGTCGCTCCACACCCGTAAGACCTCCGTTCATCTTCACACACAGTTTAAGATATTTTATATTTAGTCCGAGAGCGTATGCAAGTGTATGCACACTATACTGTCCATGTCCAGAAAGGGAATAAAAACATCATCACAGTAGTCCATATGAGACATCAGTGGGTTAATTAGAGTCTCTTGAAGCATCCAAAATACATTTGGGTCCAAAAATAACACAAACTACGACTTTATTCAGCATTGGCTTCTCTTCCGCGTTTGTGTTCAATCCTCAAATAAAGATTCGAACGGTTATGAATCAGCGATTCGATTCATGATTCGGATCGCGTGTCAAACTGCTGAAATCACGAGACACTGCCGATCCGAACATTTGAGCGAATGTTTTGAGAACATTTGAGCTAACGTTTTGAGAACATTTGAGCTAACGTTTTGAGAACATTTGAGCTAACGTTTTGAGAACATTTGAGCGAATGTTTTGAGAACATTTGAGCTAACGTTTTGAGAACATTTGAGCTAACGTTTTGAGAACATTTGAGCTAACGTTTTGAGAACATTTGAGCTAACGTTTTGAGAACATTTGAGCTAACGTTTTGAGAACATTTGAGCGAATGTTTTGAGAACATTTGAGCTAACGTTTTGAGAACATTTGAGCTAACGTTTTGAGAACATTTGAGCTAACGTTTTGAGAGCATTTGAGCTAACGTTTTGAGAACATTTGAGCTAACGTTTTGAGAACATTTGAGCGAATGTTTTGAGAACATTTGAGCTAACGTTTTGAGAACATTTGAGCTAACGTTTTGAGAACATTTGAGCTAACGTTTTGAGAGCATTTGAGCTAACGTTTTGAGAACATTTGAGCCAACGTTTTGAGAACATTTGAGCGAACGTTTTGAGAACATTTGAGCTAACGTTTTGAGAACATTTGAGCTAACGTTTTGAGAACATTTGAGCTAACGTTTTGAGAACATTTGAGCTAACGTTTTGAGAACATTTGAGCTAACGTTTTGAGAGCATTTGAGCTAACGTTTTGAGAACATTTGAGCCAACGTTTTGAGAACATTTGAGCCAACGTTTTGAGAACATTTGAGCGAACGTTTTGAGAACATTTGAGCTAACGTTTTGAGAACATTTGAGCTAACGTTTTGAGAACATTTGAGCTAACGTTTTGAGAACATTTGAGCTAACGTTTTGAGAACATTTGAGCTAACGTTTTGAGAACATTTGAGCTAACGTTTTGAGAACATTTGAGCGAACGTTTTGAGAACATTTGAGCTAACGTTTTGAGAACATTTGAGCTAACGTTTTGAGAACATTTGAGCTAACGTTTTGAGAACATTTGAGCTAACGTTTTGAGAACATTTGAGCGAACGTTTTGAGAACATTTGAGCGAACGTTTTGAGAACATTTGAGCTAACGTTTTGAGAACATTTGAGCTAACGTTTTGAGAACATTTGAGCTAAAGTTTTGAGAACATTTGAGCTAACGTTTTGAGAACATTTGAGCTAACGTTTTGAGAACATTTGAGCTAACGTTTTGAGAACATTTGAGCTAACGTTTTGAGAACATTTGAGCTAACGTTTTGAGAGCATTTGAGCTAACGTTTTGAGAACATTTGAGCTAAAGTTTTGAGAACATTTGAGCTAATGTTTTGAGAACATTTGAGCTAACGTTTTGAGAGCATTTGAGCTAACGTTTTGAGAACATTTGAGCCAACGTTTTGAGAACATTTGAGCGAATGTTTTGAGAACATTTGAGCTAACGTTTTGAGAACATTTGAGCTAACGTTTTGAGAACATTTGAGCTAACGTTTTGAGAACATTTGAGCTAACGTTTTGAGAACATTTGAGCTAACGTTTTGAGAACATTTGAGCTAACGTTTTGAGAACATTTGAGCTAACGTTTTGAGAACATTTGAGCTAACGTTTTGAGAACATTTGAGCTAACGTTTTGAGAACATTTGAGCTAACGTTTTGAGAACATTTGAGCTAACGTTTTGAGAACATTTGAGCTAACGTTTTGAGAACATTTGAGCTAACGTTTTGAGAACATTTGAGCTAACGTTTTGAGAACATTTGAGCTAACGTTTTGAGAACATTTGAGCTAACGTTTTGAGAACATTTGAGCTAACGTTTTGAGAACATTTGAGCTAACGTTTTGAGAACATTTGAGCTAACGTTTTGAGAACATTTGAGCTAACGTTTTGAGAACATTTGAGCTAACGTTTTGAGAACATTTGAGCTAACGTTTTGAGAACATTTGAGCGAACGTTTTGAGAACATTTGAGCGAACGTTTTGAGAACATTTGAGCGAACGTTTTGAGAACATTTGAGCTAACGTTTTGAGAACATTTGAGCTAACGTTTTGAGAACATTTGAGCTAACGTTTTGAGAACATTTGAGCGAACGTTTTGAGAACATTTGAGCGAATGTTTTGAGAACATTTGAGCTAACGTTTTGAGAACATTTGAGCTAACGTTTTGAGAACATTTGAGCTAACGTTTTGAGAACATTTGAGCTAACGTTTTGAGAACATTTGAGCTAACGTTTTGAGAACATTTGAGCTAACGTTTTGAGAACATTTGAGCTAACGTTTTGAGAACATTTGAGCTAACGTTTTGAGAACATTTGAGCTAACGTTTTGAGAACATTTGAGCTAACGTTTTGAGAACATTTGAGCTAACGTTTTGAGAACATTTGAGCTAACGTTTTGAGAACATTTGAGCTAACGTTTTGAGAACATTTGAGCTAACGTTTTGAGAACATTTGAGCTAACGTTTTGAGAACATTTGAGCTAACGTTTTGAGAACATTTGAGCTAACGTTTTGAGAACATTTGAGCTAACGTTTTGAGAACATTTGAGCTAACGTTTTGAGAACATTTGAGCGAACGTTTTGAGAACATTTGAGCGAACGTTTTGAGAACATTTGAGCTAACGTTTTGAGAACATTTGAGCTAACGTTTTGAGAACATTTGAGCTAACGTTTTGAGAACATTTGAGCTAACGTTTTGAGAACATTTGAGCTAACGTTTTGAGAACATTTGAGCTAACGTTTTGAGAACATTTGAGCTAACGTTTTGAGAACATTTGAGCTAATGTTTTGAGAACATTTGAGCTAACGTTTTGAGAGCATTTGAGCTAACGTTTTGAGAACATTTGAGCTAACGTTTTGAGAACATTTGAGCTAACGTTTTGAGAACATTTGAGCTAATGTTTTGAGAACATTTGAGCTAACGTTTTGAGAGCATTTGAGCTAACGTTTTGAGAACATTTGAGCTAACGTTTTGAGAACATTTGAGCTAAAGTTTTGAGAACATTTGAGCTAATGTTTTGAGAACATTTGAGCTAACGTTTTGAGAGCATTTGAGCTAACGTTTTGAGAACATTTGAGCCAACGTTTTGAGAACATTTGAGCGAATGTTTTGAGAACATTTGAGCTAACGTTTTGAGAACATTTGAGCTAACGTTTTGAGAACATTTGAGCTAACGTTTTGAGAACATTTGAGCTAACGTTTTGAGAACATTTGAGCTAACGTTTTGAGAACATTTGAGCTAACGTTTTGAGAACATTTGAGCTAACGTTTTGAGAACATTTGAGCTAACGTTTTGAGAACATTTGAGCTAACGTTTTGAGAACATTTGAGCTAACGTTTTGAGAACATTTGAGCTAACGTTTTGAGAACATTTGAGCTAACGTTTTGAGAACATTTGAGCTAACGTTTTGAGAACATTTGAGCTAACGTTTTGAGAACATTTGAGCTAACGTTTTGAGAACATTTGAGCTAACGTTTTGAGAACATTTGAGCTAACGTTTTGAGAACATTTGAGCTAACGTTTTGAGAACATTTGAGCTAACGTTTTGAGAACATTTGAGCGAACGTTTTGAGAACATTTGAGCTAACGTTTTGAGAACATTTGAGCTAACGTTTTGAGAACATTTGAGCGAACGTTTTGAGAACATTTGAGCGAACGTTTTGAGAACATTTGAGCTAACGTTTTGAGAACATTTGAGCTAACGTTTTGAGAACATTTGAGCTAACGTTTTGAGAACATTTGAGCTAACGTTTTGAGAGCATTTGAGCTAACGTTTTGAGAACATTTGAGCTAACGTTTTGAGAACATTTGAGCTAACGTTTTGAGAACATTTGAGCTAACGTTTTGAGAACATTTGAGCTAACGTTTTGAGAACATTTGAGCGAACGTTTTGAGAACATTTGAGCGAACGTTTTGAGAACATTTGAGCGAACGTTTTGAGAACATTTGAGCTAACGTTTTGAGAACATTTGAGCTAACGTTTTGAGAACATTTGAGCTAACGTTTTGAGAACATTTGAGCGAACGTTTTGAGAACATTTGAGCGAATGTTTTGAGAACATTTGAGCTAACGTTTTGAGAACATTTGAGCTAACGTTTTGAGAGCATTTGAGCTAACGTTTTGAGAGCATTTGAGCTAACGTTTTGAGAACATTTGAGCTAACGTTTTGAGAACATTTGAGCTAACGTTTTGAGAACATTTGAGCTAACGTTTTGAGAACATTTGAGCTAACGTTTTGAGAACATTTGAGCTAACGTTTTGAGAACATTTGAGCTAACGTTTTGAGAACATTTGAGCTAACGTTTTGAGAACATTTGAGCTAACGTTTTGAGAACATTTGAGCTAACGTTTTGAGAACATTTGAGCTAACGTTTTGAGAACATTTGAGCGAATGTTTTGAGAACATTTGAGCTAACGTTTTGAGAACATTTGAGCTAACGTTTTGAGAACATTTGAGCTAACGTTTTGAGAACATTTGAGCGAACGTTTTGAGAACATTTGAGCTAACGTTTTGAGAACATTTGAGCTAACGTTTTGAGAACATTTGAGCTAACGTTTTGAGAACATTTGAGCTAACGTTCCTGGAAGAGCGTCTGCTCATCTTATGTAACGTGTCGTGTCTGTGCCGGAGGCTTTAGGCTAGACTTTGCTTTAAAGGGACAGATATGAGCTGTGTGTCCTCGGCAGGTGGTGTGCACCTGTCCTCCTCCGCATTCTTTCAGTCCAGCACGGCCATCCTTCGGGAAAACTACCGGATGGTTTCCTGGCTCGCTGGGGTTTTTATCTCCAGGCAACACAGACATACACAATCCTTACATTTCTGACATGCACACATCTACTCAAAATAAAGCAATAAGCCAGCCGTGGCCGTGTGCTTCAGCGGTTTTAATATGGTGAAGGGTCATGAAGCAGACCACGCTTTACCTCACACTCTTCAAAATAAACGTGCCAGGAAGAACCAAAAAGGGGTTTTCATGGTGATGCTATAGAAGAACCATTTTTGGCCCCACTTTATATAATTACTCCCCCTCATTTGGTTGGACACCGTCAGACCTTCGTTCATCTTCAGAGCACAATGAAGATATTTTAGTGTAAAGCTGAGAAAGGCTTCAGATAGGCCTCCATTGGCCTTCAGTCCATTCCCACTCACAAGACCCATAAAGGCCCTAAACACATCGACACACAGCCCATCTCACTACAGCGGCTGGACAATCACTTTACAACGCCACGAGAATAGTTATTGTGCGCAAAAATCAGTGTATCGCCCAACATGCAGAATAATTGGGCGTAAGATTGACTTATAGACTTTTTCAACTCTCTCTCTCTCTCTCTCTCTCTCTCTCTCTCTCTCTCTCTCTCTCTCTCTCTCTCTCTCTCTCTCTCTCTCTCTCTCTCTCTCTCTCTCTCTCTCTCTCTCTCTCTCTCCAGGCCTCTGCCGGCTCGCCTTCTTCCCATAGTGCATCCTGGGGCCATGAGTTCCTCAGGTAAGCCACCCACACACACACACACACACACACACACCCGGCCATCCACGTGATGTAGAAGAACACGTGATTCCTCAGACCAGGCCACCTTCTTCCATCTGTGGTCCAGTTCTGATGCTCACGAGCCACTGTTGGTGCTTTCGGCGGGGTCAGGGGTCAGAGGTCACCCTGACTGGTCCATACACCTCAAACTGAGCTGCTCTGTGTATTCTGACAGCTTTCTATCAGAACCAGCATTAACTTCTGGAGCAGTTTGAGCTCCAGTAGCTCGTCTGTTTGATCGGACCCCACGGGCCAGCCTTCGCTCCCCTCGTGCATCAATGAGCCTTGGCCGCCCATGACCCTGTGGCCGGTTCTCCACTGGTCCTTCCTTGGAGCACTTTTGATAGATACTGACCACTGCAGACCGGGAACAGCCCACAAGAGCTGCAGTTTTGGAGATGCTCTGACCCAGTCGTCTAGCCGTCACAATCTGGCCAACCTCGCTCAAATCCTTACGCTTGCCCATTTCTCCTGCTTCACACACATCAACTCTGAGGACAAAATGTTCACTTGCTGCCTAATATATCCCACCCACTAACAGGAGCCGTGATGAAGAGATCATCAGTGTTATTCAGTATATGCTGAATATTGAATACGGTATTGAATACATTATGAATACGGTCATAATGTTATGCCTGATCGGTGTATATCTTACTATGCACTCTTACACTTTAAAACCTAGGCATTCTCAACCCTTGTCCTCGACGGCCACTGTCCTGTAGAGTTCAGCTCTGACCCTCAGTGAACAGTAAGCTCCGCCTTCTTTGATCTGATTGGCCATCATTTCGACATTCAGCCCTGTTTGAACGATTAAAATTTTACTTTTGAAACTGTCATCATAACAAAAAACACAGCGATGCATAATATAATGTTTATAGTGGTTATGACCCTGCCTAAAATGAGTTTTAGCCAACTTAGGAGTCGCTCTATACAGAAACATTAGAAAATTTATTTTTTGTATCACAATCATTTCCATTGGATGCTGTTAAACACTAGACATTATGTGACACGTGTGTGTGTGTGTGTGTGTGTGTGTGTGTGTGTGTGTGTGTGTGTGTGTGTGTGTGTGTGTGTGATGGGTAGGTTTAGGGGCAGTGTAAGGGGATAGTAAATATGGTTTGTACAGTATAAAAACCATTACGCCTATGGAGAGTCCCCATATATCTCAAAAACAAACGTGCATGCGTGCGTGTGTGTGTGAACAGCTCGCCCAATCAAACTGTGGTTCAGTTGCCATGGCCGGAGTCGAGGTTGGTGGGCCGTGTTATATTTGCACTGAACACAGCTGTGTGACTTCAGGAGAAGACAAATGGAGGCCTAATATCAACAGGCCATAAAAGGTACACACAAATATATTACGAGAGGGAATCGAGGCTCATATTCACACGTGCATATGAGGATCTTTATCTGATGTGCCTGTGCATAAACTCTCACTTGAGTGCAAATTATAAATATGAAGTCATTTCTGAAGGACCACATAACTGTTTCAAAGTTTCAGTTTCATAATGGTGCATGGTGTTATTAATCACTTTAGCATCTCTGTATTTTGAATTGCATCGGTATGTGTGAATGCAGAATATAACGGCACACGTGCATTTGCCGGGAATTTGGTATTGCTGAGCTCATGTCTTTGCAGAAACTTCATCCAATAAAACAATTTACGACTCGTGCTGATGTGCAGCTGGCCGCAGCATCACTAATGGCTTTTAAATGTGCTCCTTCTGGGCTCGCGGAGAGAAATCCTCCTGATTTATGGCTCCGCTTACCTTTCACCTCGACTCGTCCTCGGCCTGCGATGTGGCGAACTCCGCGCTACTGTGTGTGATTTTTATTGCAATCTTTGGCGCAGTTCATGCTGAATCTTTCTCACAGGTGCCAGTGGAGATAAAGTACGGCACGCTTCTGATTTATCGAGACAAGCAGATCATATCTAATACACGCGTGTTTTTCGAGGCCTGTGTTTTCTTGGCTTTTTTCTTGTGCCCAGTCATGCAGGATTTGCCAAACGCACTTTTTATTACATGACATCATCCTCGGTGATACTATCAGGGCTCGTCCAGTCCCATTAACCTTGATAAAAGGGTAACGCTTTAGATTACGGCCCGGAAAGTATAGCGTAAGCAAAGTGAATTTACAGCATCATTTCAAGTATTATAGTGTAACTATAAAGTAAGTACACGTAGGTATAAGGGAACAATATGTAATATTGGGGGAATAAAGGGGTACCTATCAGGAAAATTAACAAAATATATATACTGTAAGTATTTTTTAATTAAGGGGTTATTATCCGTGTAGTTACAGGGTAAGTTTGACTGTGCGGGCTGTAAAGTGGTGTTTGTTCCCCTCTTGTTTCATGTAGTTACATGGTAAGTACAATAAACAGCACATACAAAATCTGATATATATATTAAAATGTATTATTATATTATTATATTAAAACATTTTAACAGTGCAGTAACATTAAACGTGCAGTGTGTAGTATTTTTGAGGGTATATTGACAGAAATGCAATATAATATCCATAACTTTGTATTCAGTGGAGTATGAAGACCTTACATAATGAGCCGTTATGTTTTTATTACATTTGAATGAGCCATTTCTGTCATCATGCACCACAGGTCCCCCTTATAGTGAAGCCACCATTTTGTGACGCCATGGTAGCCCTAAAGGTACAAACTTCTCTACAGAGCGCTAGCTACTCTCTGTTGTCTCGGACGACAACCTTTTTGTCCTGTGTCGGCCACCGTAGTTTATCTGTGCTTCGAAAAGGAGGGGTGAGTGATTGCAATTCACAACCTCATCACTAGATGCCGCTAAAACGTACACTGCACCTTTAAAGGAATGTTTGTTATCTGGGATTTAATGTTCTCAAAACATTAGCACAAAAACATTATTTATATATATACCGTATATAAATTAAATAATCCTCTTTATTTAACCTGTGCAAGCATCACGGTTCACCAACACACACCGCTCATTTTACACCACGCAAACGTGGTGCAAACGCGGCGTGAAATACCTGGACATTTACACTGCCTCAGTAAAAGCACAAAGAGCTTCAGAGGAGGGCCGATGATAAGCAAACACCTCGGATTTGGTGAACTCTCCTCAATCCTTCAGGGGAATATCATGTTCTTATCACGTCTGAGAGCGCTTAGCCTGATGCCATTATCTATATATAGTGTGTGCATGGGGATGGTCATCTGAGGGCTCTTTGATGCCCACCTATCGTTGATGATCTTTTGTGGCCTTGTTAATTGCCTGAAACCTTGTTAGATGTGCACCGAACCGTCAGCAGGCTTATCGTGCTGAATCCAGAGCTAAACATCAGCAAGTCTTCAGCTGAAAACAGCAGCACATGTTGTGTTTCTGGTGCTCCAGCGAGGCTTCTTGATTATTGCCTGAAAATTAAGATGAAAAACATGTTATAGATCTTACTGTGAAACATTTGTTTGTGTATGTTTTGTGTTATGAAACGAGGATCCTACCATTTAGGCAAAATGGGGCGCTCAATATTTTAAAGACGTGGTGCGGCGCTAAGCTTCGCGTCCGGTGTGCGACCTCATTAAAGGTGCACTATTTTAGTATTTTTGCAGTAAAATATCCAAAAACCACTAGGCCAGTGTTATATATTTTGTTCAGTTGAGTACTTACAATATCCCAAATGTTTCCAACTATTTGTAAATTGAGAGAAAATTGCTATTTTAACCAATGACCTGGACGTGTCAGCATAGTGTTTGAGGGAGTCACCTGTCAATCGCGTCATATCTGCCCTACCCTTGGGTTTATTCTGCAGAAGCGCTTTACTCTTTGCAGTGTGAACAAGTGAACAAACAGAGTAACGACATAACATCATTTTAAACACACTTAAATGTATCTAATATGATAACCAGAGCTGCTTTACCTAATAATCATAACCGGAAGAGCGGATAAGTGCAGGCGCCCGGCGACTGTGTCCCGTCCCGTCATAATAAAAGTCCCGGTGTTCGCGAGCCGTGTGTTTGTGTAACAATCGCTCCAGCGGCCGTGCTCAGCTCCTCAACACTCGCTCCTGCTCTGCTTCACTACAGTAACGTTAATAACCAATCGCTCCAGCGGCCGTGCTCAGCTCCTCAACACTCGCTCCTGCTCTGCTTCACTACAGTAACGTTGATAACCAATCGCTCCAGCGGCCGTGCTCAGCTCCTCAACACTCGGTCCTGCTCTGCTTCACTACAGTAACGTTAATAACCAATCGCTCCAGCAGCCGTGCTCAGCTCCACAACACTCGCTCCTGCTCTGCTTCACTACAGTAACATTAATAACCAATCGCTCCAGCGGCCGTGCTCAGCTCCTCAACACTCGCTCCTGCTCTGCTTCACTACAGTAACGTTAATAACCAATCGCTCCAGCGGCCGTGCTCAGCTCCTCAACACTCGCTCCTGCTCTGCTTCACTACAGTAACGTTAATAACCAATCGCTCCAGCGGCCGTGCTCAGCTCCTCAACACTCGGTCCTGCTCTGCTTCACTACAGTAACGTTAATAACCAATCGCTCCAGCGGCCGTGCTCAGCTCCTCAACACTCGGTCCTGCTCTGCTTCACTACAGTAACGTTGATAACCAATCGCTCCAGCGGCCGTGCTCAGCTCCTCAACACTCGGTCCTGCTCTGCTTCACTACAGTAACGTTAATAACCAATCGCTCCAGCGGCCGTGCTCAGCTCCACAACACTCGCTCCTGCTCTGCTTCACTACAGTAACGTTAATAACCAATCGCTCCAGCGGCCGTGCTCAGCTCCTCAACACTCACTCCTGCTCTGCTTCACTACAGTAACGTTAATAACCAATCGCTCCAGCGGCCGTGCTCAGCTCCACAACACTCGCTCCTGCTCTGCTTCACTACAGTAACGTTGATAACCAATCGCTCCAGCGGCCGTGCTCAGCTCCTCAACACTCGGTCCTGCTCTGCTTCACTACAGTAATGTTGATAACCAATCGCTCCAGCGGCCGTGCTCAGCTCCTCAACACTCGGTCCTGCTCTGCTTCACTACAGTAACGTTAATAACCAATCGCTCCAGCGGCCGTGCTCAGCTCCTCAACACTCGCTCCTGCTCTGCTGCACTACAGTAACGTTAATAACCAATCGCTCCAGCAGCCGTGCTCAGCTCCACAACACTCGCTCCTGCTCTGCTTCACTACAGTAACGTTAATAACCAATCGCTCCAGCGGCCGTGCTCAGCTCCACAACACTCGGTCCTGCTCTGCTTCACTACAGTAACGTTAATAACCAATCGCTCCAGCAGCCGTGATCAGCTCCTCAACACTCGGTCCTGCTCTGCTTCACTACAGTAACGTTAATAACCAATCGCTCCAGCGGCCGTGCTCAGCTCCTTAACACTCGGTCCTGCTCTGCTTCACTACAGTAACGTTAATAACCAATCGCTCCAGCAGCCGTGCTCAGCTCCACAACACTCGCTCCTGCTCTGCTTCACTACAGTAACGTTAATAACCAATCGCTCCAGCGGCCGTGCTCAGCTCCTCAACACTCGGTCCAGCTCTGCTTCACTACAGTAACGTTAATAACCAATCGCTCCAGCGGCCGTGCTCAGCTCCTCAACACTCGGTCCTGCTCTGCTTCACTACAGTAACGTTAATAACCAATCGCTCCAGCGGCCGTGCTCAGCTCCACAACACTCGCTCCTGCTCTGCTTCACTACAGTAACGTTAATAACCAATCGCTCCAGCGGCCGTGCTCAGCTCCTCAACACTCGGTCCAGCTCTGCTTCACTACAGTAACGTTAATAACCAATCGCTCCAGCGGCCGTGCTCAGCTCCTCAACACTCGCTCCTGCTCTGCTTCACTACTGTAACGTTAATAACCAATCGCTCCAGCGGCCGTGCTCAGCTCCTCAACACTCGCTCCTGCTCTGCTTCACTACAGTAACGTTAATAACCAATCGCTCCAGCGGCCGTGCTGAGCTCCTCAACACTCGCTCCTGCTCTGCGTCACTACAGTAACGTTAATAACCAATCGCTCCAGCGGCCGTGCTCAGCTCCTCAACACTCGGTCCTGCTCTGCTTCACTACAGTAACGTTAATAACCAATCGCTCCAGCGGCCGTGCTCAGCTCCACAACACTCGGTCCTGCTCTGCTTCACTACAGTAACGTTAATAACCAATCGCTCCAGCGGCCGTGCTCAGCTCCTCAACACTCGGTCCTGCTCTGCTTCACTACAGTAACGTTAATAACCAATCGCTCCAGCGGCCGTGCTCAGCTCCTCAACACTCGCTCCTGCTCTGCTTCACTACAGTAACGTTAATAACCAATCGCTCCAGCGGCCGTCCTCAGCTCCTCAACACTCGGTCCTGCTCTGCTTCACTACAGTAACGTTAATAACCAATCGCTCCAGCGGCCGTGCTCAGCTCCTCAACACTCGCTCCTGCTCTGCTTCACTACAGTAACGTTAATAACCAATCGCTCCAGCGGCCGTGCTCAGCTCCTCAACACTCGCTCCTGCTCTGCTTCACTACAGTAACGTTAATAACCAATCGCTCCAGCGGCCGTGCTCAGCTCCTCAACACTCGCTCCTGCTCTGCTTCACTACAGTAACGTTGATAACCAATCGCTCCAGCGGCCGTGCTCAGCTCCTCAACACTCGCTCCTGCTCTGCTTCACTACAGTAACGTTAATAACCAATCGCTCCAGCGGCCGTGCTCAGCTCCTCAACACTCGGTCCTGCTCTGCTTCACTACAGTAACGTTAATAACCAATCGCTCCAGCAGCCGTGCTCAGCTCCACAACACTCGCTCCTGCTCTGCTTCACTACAGTAACGTTAATAACCAATCGCTCCAGCGGCCGTGCTCAGCTCCACAACACTCGGTCCTGCTCTGCTTCACTACAGTAACGTTAATAACCAATCGCTCCAGCAGCCGTGCTCAGCTCCTCAACACTCGGTCCTGCTCTGCTTCACTACAGTAACGTTAATAACCAATCGCTCCAGCGGCCGTGCTCAGCTCCTTAACACTCGGTCCTGCTCTGCTTCACTACAGTAACGTTAATAACCAATCGCTCCAGCAGCCGTGCTCAGCTCCACAACACTCGCTCCTGCTCTGCTTCACTACAGTAACGTTAATAACCAATCGCTCCAGCGGCCGTGCTCAGCTCCTCAACACTCGGTCCAGCTCTGCTTCACTACAGTAACGTTAATAACCAATCGCTCCAGCGGCCGTGCTCAGCTCCTCAACACTCGGTCCTGCTCTGCTTCACTACAGTAACGTTAATAACCAATCGCTCCAGCAGCCGTGCTAAGCTCCTCAACACTCGCTCCTGCTCTGCTTCACTACTGTAACGTTAATAACCAATCGCTCCAGCGGCCGTGCTCAGCTCCTCAACACTCGCTCCTGCTCTGCTTCACTACAGTAACGTTAATAACCAATCGCTCCAGCGGCCGTGCTCAGCTCCTCAACACTCACTCCTGCTCTGCTTCACTACAGTAACGTTAATAACCAATTACTCCAGCGGCTGTGCTCAGCTCCTCAACACTCGGTCCTGCTCTGCTTCACTACAGTAACGTTAATAACCAATCGCTCCAGCGGCCGTGCTCAGCTCCTCAACACTCGCTCCTGCTCTGCTTCACTACAGTAACGTTAATAACCAATCGCTCCAGCGGCCGTGCTCAGCTCCACAACACTCGGTCCTGCTCTGCTTCACTACAGTAACGTTAATAACCAATCGCTCCAGCGGCCGTGCTCAGCTCCTCAACAATCGGTCCTGCTCTGCTTCACTACAGTAACGTTAATAACCAATCGCTCCAGCGGCCGTGCTCAGCTCCTCAACACTCGCTCCTGCTCTGCTTCACTACAGTAACGTTAATAACCAATCGCTCCAGCGGCCGTGCTCAGCTCCACAACACTCGCTCCTGCTCTGCTTCACTACAGTAACGTTAATAACCAATCGCTCCAGCGGCCGTGCTCAGCTCCTCAACACTCGGTCCTGCTCTGCTTCACTACAGTAACGTTAATAACCAATCGCTCCAGCGGCCGTGCTCAGCTCCTCAACACTCGCTCCTGCTCTGCTTCACTACAGTAACGTTAATAACCAATCGCTCCAGCGGCCGTGCTCAGCTCCTCAACACTCGCTCCTGCTCTGCTTCACTACAGTAACGTTAATAACCAATCGCTCCAGCGGCCGTGCTCAGCTCCTCAACACTCGGTCCTGCTCTGCTTCACTACAGTAACGTTAATAACCAATCGCTCCAGCAGCCGTGCTCAGCTCCTCAACACTCGCTCCTGCTCTGCTTCACTACAGTAACGTTAATAACCAATCGCTCCAGCGGCCGTGCTCAGCTCCTCAACACTCACTCCTGCTCTGCTTCACTACAGTAACGTTAATAACCAATCGCTCCAGCGGCCGTGCTCAGCTCCTCAACACTCGCTCCTGCTCTGCTTCACTACAGTAACGTTAATAACCAATCGCTCCAGCGGCCGTGCTCAGCTCCTCAACACTCGCTCCTGCTCTGCTTCACTACAGTAACGTTAATAACCAATCGCTCCAGCGGCCGTGCTCAGCTCCTCAACACTCGGTCCTGCTCTGCTTCACTACAGTAACGTTAATAACCAATCGCTCCAGCGGCCGTGCTCAGCTCCTCAACACTCGCTCCTGCTCTGCTTCACTACAGTAACGTTAATAACCAATCGCTCCAGCGGCCGTGCTCAGCTCCTCAACACTCGCTCCTGCTCTGCTTCACTACAGTAACGTTGATAACCAATCGCTTCAGCGGCCGTGCTCAGCTCCTCAACACTCGGTCCTGCTCTGCTTCACTACAGTAACGTTAATAACCAATCGCTCCAGCGGCCGTGCTCAGCTCCTCAACACTCGGTCCTGCTCTGCTTCACTACAGTAACGTTAATAACCAATCGCTCCAGCGGCCGTGCTCAGCTCCTCAACACTCGGTCCTGCTCTGCTTCACTACAGTAACGTTAATAACCAATCGCTCCAGCGGCCGTGCTCAGCTCCTCAACACTCGATCCTGCTCTGCTTCACTACAGTAACGTTAATAACCAATCGCTCCAGCGGCCGTGCTCAGCTCCTCAACACTCGGTCCTGCTCTGCTTCACTACAGTAACGTTAATAACCAATCGCTCCAGCGGCCGTGCTCAGCTCCACAACACTCGCTCCTGCTCTGCTTCACTACAGTATTTCTGCTGTGGCAGGTGTTTTATTAGTTTTTTTTCCACAACAATTTCATTGTCTTGTCGTTAAAGTAGCACACATTTACATAAATTAATAATCATTTGAAGCATATTGTGTATTTTAAACACATCGAAAATCGCATCTAGTTGACCATCATTCCAGATTAGTGAGCAAGCTGATTATCTAGATAGTGTGGTAAAAGTAGCTATAGGATCATGTATGGCTGAAAACTATTGCCATGTTAGTCTTAAGCAGCCTTCATTGTCTACATTATGCCTTTATTGTGAATGTGATTATAAACGATATGCTTTCGTGTTGTGCTGCTGTGTTTGCCGGTGATTCTATGATTTTCTGGGAAAGGGAAATGACTGAAATGGTTGTAGTGTTAAAATAACATTTTCCCAAGAGCACAAAAGTATGAACCTGGCGTCCTCCATTCTTTCCGTCAACAAAGCGCCTGAACACAACAAGCTCGTAATCACGACTTCTGAAGTGAGAAGTAGGAAACTTCCGATAGCACGTGAAGGCAGCACTATTTTCCACCGGCTGTGAGGTGAAGACCACATGTCCCAAGATACTGCGCTCAAACTTGGCGTCATCAAACTATCCCTTTGTTTTAATAGGCGCCCTCTAGTGGATGGAAAGTTCATAGTGCACCTTTAGGGGCGCTGAGCTTCGCACCGCGCCTTTAAAATTCGAACGCATTCAATAAGTGCAAGCGCACCGGCGGCCTGTCGCGGCGACTCAGGAAGTTGTTTAAAAAGGTTTTATGTAACATTTATATTATATTTCCCTCAAATCGTCAATGTAAATACAGATTTCACCCTGTGCTACAAGATACACTCATCGTGTAGCTCTTCTGTTAGAAGTCGATTTAAAATTGAGCTTGCATGTATATAATGTGTGTGTCCGGTGTGAGATAGCTAAGACATATTTATATAATTTTTTTATTCGGATCGCGTGTCAAACTGCTGAAATCACGTGACATTGGCGATCCGAATCATGAATCAATTCGCTGACTCATAATACGATTCGTTTGAATATTTATTTGAGGATTGAACACAAACGCGGAAGAGAAGCCAATGCTGAATAAAGTCGTAGTTTTTGTTATTTTTGGACCCAAATGTATTTTGGATGCTTCAAGAGACTCTAATTAACCCACTGATGTCTCATATGGACTACTGTGATGATGTTTTTATTCCCTTTCTGGACATGGACAGTATAGTGTGCATACACTTGCATACGCTCTCGGACTAAATATAAAATATCTTAAACTGTGTGTGAAGATGAACGGAGGTCTTACGGGTGTGGAGCGACATTAGGGAGAGGAGTTAATGACAGACATTTCATCTTTGGGTGAACTAACCCTTTAACACTTGTTTGTTTTGGTTATTAATGTTTTGCTTGAAAACTAGCCGTTTATTGAAGCCGAAAATCACCATTTAAGAGCTCATTATGGCTCATATTTGACAATATAGTTGTTCATGTTAAGTAAACGTGCTCATAATGCTGGTCTGGAGCTCAAGCCCAGTGTTTTCTGAGCTGGTTTAATGAACACGAATGTGACGTGTGTGCTTTAGGTCATTCCACATCCATCATGCTCAGTCTATGGCCTGAGAAAGCCGTGCAATATTTATTCATTTATGATATATTGTTGAAGTATTACACTGGTAAGAGCTATCGGTCACAAACACACGTTCTGTCGTCTGATTGATAGTTTCGACTCTTTTATCGAGTCTTTTCGTGTAATCGTCCGAACGATCCTTCAGATCGTGCAGTCAAATCCGACCAGATTTTATCAAGCAAACGCAAGAATAACTTTGATATTGTTAGTAATATTTTAGCTGGAGGTTTACCTGATTATCCAGACCTATATTAGAAAAATCATGAGTGTTAAATATGATCTTCATGCGTTTGATGAAGGTGTATTGCATTGATGTATATGCTTATGTTTAAAACTACAGAGCTTTGATCATAAAACTAATAATTAAACTATCTTACTGAGACACATTATTGGACTGATTGGTAAACTGTTATATAGATCTCATTGATTTACATTGTAGGCGATTATTTTTGTCCATATCTCAGCATTTGCTCCAACTTGCATATTGTTTTCTGAATATAACTGAGCTGATTTGTCCTCCACATTCACACCAGAGCCGTAAAAGCTGACGCATCTAATATGATACTCAACAACATACACATATGCACATTTCTTGGTCTAATTGTCTCCAACTATTCCATTACAAATAAATGTCCTCACTATAATTTGACATGTCAGGCTTTACAGGTTTGAAAGAATCCCCCCGTATGTCCCATTAGAGGTAAAATGGATTCGACTTTCAGTGTTTTCTCGACTGTTTTCATTCAGCGGCGTTCAGGGTTCAGAGAGTTTAGCTCAGGAGGTTTTGTGGACTGAGTTTGACCCAGTACAAAGGTTCAGTGGGGTAACACTGGGACACACACACACACACACACACACACACACACACACACACATGCACTGCATGTCACGTCTCTTGGAGGGCTCTGAAATAATGTCCTCAGATGGTCCCTGATCCTGAGCTAGTAAACACACGAGAGATTAAAACACCTGCTGCGCTTTCTCTCTCTCTCTCTCTCTCTCTCTCTCTCTCTCTCTCTCTCTCTCTCTCTCTCTCTCTCTCTCTCTCTCTCTCTCTCTCTCTCTCTCTCTCTCTCTCTCTCTCTCTCTCTCTCTCTCTCTCTCTCTCTATGCACACACACACACTCACACACAGTATCTCTGTAAACCCAGAGCACATGCACTATCACTTATTTTCCTGCTTGAATGTTGATTATTTCCTCATATCCTCCATTGTTGCGGCTCCTCTCTTCCCAGTCTGCCAGTAACTCTTTTTAGTTCCTATGCAGCCCCTCCTTCTGAAGTGCACAATGTGCTCTGATTGGTCGACTGGAGCAGTGCGTTATTGTTCAAGCGCTTCCAGTGTGTTTGGGAACAGAACACAAAAAAATACACACACATACACACACATTTGTTTTAGTGAAATATGGGGACATTTTATAGGCATACTGGTTTTTATACTGTACAAACTGTATTTTCTATGCCCCTGCCCATAAACCTACCCAACACACACACACACACACACACGCACGCACGCACACACGCACGTACACACACAGCCCCTAAACCTACCCATCACAGTAAACATTCTGCATTTTTATTTTCTCATAAAAACATAATTTAGTATGTTTTTAAAGCTATTTGAAATATGAGGACATTTGTAGTGTAATACCCATGTAGTTATACAAATTTGTGTCCTCATAAACCACATAAACAGGCTCTCACACACACACACACACATGCTGCTCAGTATGGCAGTGCTCTTCTATGTTATGATGTCGTTTGAGATTATCTGTAAAGAGCGCAGCTGGTGTGTGATCACTGCTGTAATACACACTCTTCTTCTTCAGGCAAATGAATAACATGCGGAGCTAAAGTGAGTAAAGACACGGCGCCGTCATGTTGTTCCTCATTAGCTGTTTTATCCCGATCTGTGTGTGCAAGAGGACATTTGGTCTTCATTGTGATAGCAGCAGTTATGCTGATAGTGTGTGTGTGTATGAGAGAGAGAGAGAGAGAGAGAGAGAGAGAGAGAGAGAGAGAGAGAGAGAGAGAGAGAGAGAGAGAGAGAGAGAGCGAGAGAGAGCAAGAGAGAATTTTGAATTTTGAATCTCTTTAATTTTCTACACAAAGATTTTTACAAAATACTTTTGTTTTGTTTTTTTGTTTAAAAACAATTTTTTTTTTTTTTTTTTTTTTTTACACCATTACCAAAAAAGTTCTGAGTGATATTTAGATCAAAACATCTCCAAAGCACAACATATTGTCAACAACAGAACACAACACATCTTTGTAACACCAGATGAAAATGAATTCCTCAACATTATTTGTGGACATAAAAAAATTAAAATCAACCTTCAATTTGGCTTTCAACATTCTGATAAACAACATGCTTGCATCGCAATCAAGAGACCCATCTACCTTATTTCTCCTACTAATATATATGGCCATTTTTGCTTGGCCCACAACAAAATTAAAAAGCTGGCATCTCTGTCGGTATTTCTGACTGTATCTATACCCAAAAATAAACATCTCCTTAGAAAAAACAACATCAAACATTAAAAACATTTGTTCTAACAGTGCAAAAAAATGACACAGTCTACTACATTCTGAGAAACAATGAAACACTGTTTCCCTTTTCTCACAGAAAGGACAATTTTCATTTACATTAGAATTAATAACGGAAATAAAAGCATTAACAGCCACGATTCCATGTAACACTCTCCATTGTAAGTCCCCAACTTTTTTAGTCAATGGTAATTTATACAGAGCTCTCAGAGCAAGAGAGAGAGAGACACAGAGAGAGAGAGAGAGAGAGAGAGAGAGACACAGAGAGAGAGTGTGTGTGTGTGTGTGTGTGTGTGTGTGTGTGTGTGTGTGTGTGTGTGTGTGTGTGTGTGTGTGTGTGTGTGTGTGTGTGTGTGTGTGTGTGTGTGTGTTATATGAATACTAGAACATTTATCATTTCTTTATGATCAGTCTAGACCACCCAGTCAGTTAGAAACCAGAAATACTGCCAGTGTTTCACACACACATATCATATATTAAATAACCTTAGATTATGAGTAGGCTATTATATGGAAAATTATGGGTTATATAAACAAACTTCAACATCAGAGCGTTTTCAGAGCGTTCTGGCAAGGTTATGAACAAACGTTCTTCCAGTAACGATAACAGAACGTTTGTTTAAAGTTATTACATTTATATTACATTTTTTTTTATTTATGTCTAACATTTTTAAACGTATCTACTTGTTTCCAAATGTTCAAAAGTTCCAATCATGTTCGCTGATAGTTCACAGATATATCACTGACTGAGGCCTAATATTACAGTAAATATACAGTGCATTATATCAGTTAAAGGGCCTTTCTAGAGCCATTTTACTCAAAGGTTTGGGTCAGTATTTTTTAAAGAAATGAATACCTTCATTCAGTGTTAAACTGATCGAAAGCAACATTTAGAACAAAATATTCTGTTTCAATCATTTAAACTTTCCACACTAACGTTTCATAATGTCTAGAAAGATGAACAGAAAGTATTTCCGTTAAAGAGGACCTGTCGTGTTTTTTCCCCCATCTGTCTTGAGTGTGTAATGTTGGTGTTTAAGCATGAAAAATCTCTGCAAAGAGCCAAAGCACAGTTCCTCCAGCGGGAGTTCTTCTCTATATCAGTGTGCGGTGAACGAGATACCAAAGTACGAAATGTTCCTGGAACAACGTCTCAATCAACCAATCAGATCTAAGTTTTGGCTTACTAACTCCTATTATTTCCCTCTGACATGTTGTTCCAGGAATATGTCTTTGCGCGCTCGTTCTGAACTCCCTGAAACAAACACGTCCTAATATTCTCCTATACCTCAATATCCTAATATACCTCAAGGCTAGATTATTGTAATGCTCTACTGGGTGGTTGCCCTGCTCGCTTAATAAACAAACTCCAGCTAGTCCAAAACGCAGCAGCTCGAACCAGGGAGTATATTATCTTGGTTCTGTTCCTTGTGTGTGTGTGTGTGTGTGTGTGTGTGTGTGTGTGTGTGTGTGTGTGTGTGTGTGTGTGTGTGTGTGTGTGTGTGTGTGTGTGTGTGTGTGTGTGTGTGTGTATGTGTTATGGGTAGGTTTAGGGGCAGTGTAAGGGATAGAAAATACGGTTTGTACAGTATAAAAACCATTACGGCTTTGGAGAGTGTGTGTGTGTGTGTGTGTGTGTGTGTGTGTGTGTGTGTGTGTGTGTGTGTGTGTGTGTGTGTGTGTGTGTGTGTGTGTGTGTGTGTGTGTGTGTGTGTGTGTGTGTGTGTGTGTTTGACAAGTGCCAAAACCTTTACCTAGATTTGCATCATTCCATTGAAGTAAAAAAACAACAACTATATGTACGTTTTGTTTTTTTGCTAAAAAAAATGACCGCACAGCACCAGAGGGTGAATTTCGATGACTTTTTCTGACCTGGAAAACATTTCCTCCATAATCGTGGAAACCTTGAGTGTAACTTTTATGTAACAAGCTAATTTTCCCACCAAATCATGTTGGTTTTATGTTATGTTGTATTGAGAGTTTCAAACGATTTCAAATCTACTGTAAGGCTGACCCTGAACATACAATTATTGATAATTATCCAAAAGAAATATTGTTCAATAACCCTTTTAAGGCAGTAGCTTGCACCTCATTCATTTTGTACACTGCAAAAAAATGCTTTTGTTACTTAGTATTTTTGTCTTTTTTCTAGTCTAAATATTTTAAAATTCTTACATTAAGAAACATTTACTAGTCAAGTAAAAATTATTGTCTTGTTTTGGGGAAAAACAACTTAAAATTAAGAGAGTTTTGGCTTAAAATAAGTTTTCTGTTTGAATTTAGATTATTTTACTTATAATTACAGATTATTTATCTTATTTTAAGCAAAAACTCTCTTAGTTGTGAGTTATTTTTTCCCAAAACAAGACAATAACTTTTACTTGACTAGTAAATGTTTCTTAAAGGGATCCCCTGGTGTTGAGACTTGTATGGCTTAATATAACATAAATGATGTCTCTTACTGAATTATGTAGTAGAAAACCCATGAAAGATCTACGTTATTTAAAAAATCGATTTTGTATTTGGACCATGGGCGGCGCCATTTTGTTTGTGTTCTAGGTTGATGACGTAGAGTGGTTGAACTCCTCAATCAGCTGGCGTTACCCGTAGCTATTTTTACCACAACGCAACTCGAAAATTGTTTCAGAGTTAAACAAAACCAATGAATTCCTTTGTAATTATACTTAAAACACACTCAAACATACATGTGCACACAAACTCACCTACACAAGTCACAAACAGATCGGCGGGCGCGCACACGACAGGCTCTGTCTCAATCGAGATGTTGGGCTGCTCAGTCTCCACGACAGGGGCTGAATCTGAAATCGACCCTATACCCTTAAATAGGGCATTATTTGAAGGGACGGACATTTGTAGTGTTGTCCGACATCATAGTGGACACAGGGTTGCCAACTTTTAAGTTCAGGTTGGAGTGAGATTTTTTTTTAGGGGGGGGGGGGGGGGGTAATGCTTTTGATCTTGATTCAGTATCAGTTTATATCTAGTAATATAGATATAATAATATGTTTGTTTTGGCACTCATAATAATATGTTTGTTTTGGCACTAGTTTAAAGATTTCTTGGGTCAAATTATATGTGCCATTCCTTAATATTCACTTGTGACTGCTTATATAAGTATCATTATTCATTAAAAAGATTAGGATGCAAGTTATTTAAGTTTTGAAATTTCACATTTAAAGAAATCTAGTGTTTGATCATCATATCTAAATATTTATTAGAATGCAAAGACTGCAATATATTTTTGAGCAACTAGATTAGATACATGTATATTTATTAAAGAGCCATAAGGCACCTAATGGCATTACAAATAAACATTAATATTTTTTAGCCACAAAATGACTCTAATTTGCCTCTTTGAATTGGAATTCTCCATTTTAATATTAATTACTACACTAATTGTAATATAAATTTTAGAAGAAATACAAATATTAGAAGAAAAATATTTTAAGTGGTCATTTATTGAAAATAATTGTTGCACAAATAGTATTTAGTACCAAAAGACCTCCTCAAAATATTCAATAAATATAATTTAATGAGTATGAGTGTGACCTATTAGTAAGGAATACCTGAGGGCTAAATACAAGAATAACTTTAATGTTAACAATGTTGCACTCTCCATAATAAAACGATCCTGTAAATATGGCTGACTTAATAATCAATAAACACTAAGCTGTTTACCAAAACTTGCAGCAAACATCTATATGGTGAAACTGTTGTGTATCCGCTTAAGCCATTTAAATTCATTGGCACGGCGCTAGAAGTATTGAGCGCTCATGGGCCACGTGACCAGCGCGCGCCGCAGGGAGACGAGAGCAGGCAACTGCGCTTTTCAACGCCTCTGGCTTTAACATTATGCCACATTAGCGCCAAAACGCTATTTATTGTTTGAATTTCATTAAAACACATTTAAAAAAATTAAAGCTTATAGCTTTGTTTAATATCAAAAGCAGGTTTGGCAATTTGGCGTGAGATTGAGTTGGGCGGAGTGAGAGCGTGAGACAGAGCCTGAAAGCGTGAGAATCACGCCAGATGCGTGAGAGTTGGCAACCCTGGTGGACATGTTCGAGTGCAGTCATTCAGTCTCACGAGTGTACAGCCGATTTACAAACAGCTGTCCGACTTCACGCACTCAAACATACATGTGCACACAAACTCTCTCTCTAACACAGACTCACACACACCCCAACAGATCGGCGCGAACACACACCCCAACAGATCGGCGCGAACACACACACACCCCAACAGATCGGCGCGAACACACACACACACACGCACGCACTGCGCGCGCATACATAACCCTCAATCTATTCCCTGTGTTGATATCCTGTTCAACACATCCTGTTCCCTAGATAGACTGTTGATAGTAGATTAAATATAATGCCTATGTGACCAGCAGAGGGAAATATCTAGGTAGGACGATGGGATAAAGTAACGTGAGGAAGAGAGGCAGGATGTTTTGGTGATGATGCATGCGATTGAGACAGAGCAGTCAGGTGTGTGTGTGCGCGCCCGCCGATCTGTTTGTGACTTGTGTAGGTGAGTTTGTGTGCACATGTATGTTTGAGTGTGTTTTAAGTATAATTACAAAGGAATTCATTGGTTTTGTTTAACTCTGAAACAATTTTTGAGTTGCGTTGTGGTAAAAATAGCTACGGGTAACGCCAGCTGATTGAGGAGTTCAACCACTCTACGTCATCAACCTAGAACGCAAACAAAATGGCGCCGCCCATGGTCCAAATATAAAATCGATTTTTTAAATAACGTAGATCTTTCATGGGTTTTCTACCACATAATTCAGTAAGAGACATCATTTATGTTATATTAAGCCATACAAGTCTCAACACCATGGGATCCCTTTAATGTAAGATTTTTAAAATATTTAGACTAGAAAAAAGACAAAAATACTAAGAAAAGCATTTTTTGCAGTGTAAGAGTAAGTGTATAGCACTGTGTGTTTTACTCAACAAAAAAAAAATAATAATAATAATAATTCATGCCCCTCATAGATTAGACACATTTAAATTATGTTTACTTTAATTAATTAAATTAAGTTGTGTCAAAATTAGATATGTTTGTGTTCAATCAGCCTAATATATTTAAAACTGAAGTTTACCTTAATCCATTTGTATTAAAACTACAAATATTTGTGCTGATATAACTAACGGCAGTGGATCTGTAGTTCCCAGCATGCTTTGCAAGGGACTGCGCTAGGAGAGTAAATGTACGGATTAAAGTGTTATTTTATGTGTTTTTCAGTAAAGGGAAAGATGTTATTAGTTTATGTTCATGTTTAATGTTCAGTTATGTCGGACATTAAGAGGAGTTTCTGTCATTTTGTGGTTAGCATTATGCAGAAGAGTGTGTGTGTGTGTGTGTGTGTGTGTGTGTGTGTGTGTGTGTGTGTGTGTGTGTGTGTGTGTGTGTGTGTGTGTGTGTGTGTGTGTGTTTAGGCACTTATACACTAACTCATTGGATGTAATTCCGTCTCTCAATTATATATTTTTAGTTTGTCCAATGAGTTAACTTTGCATTTTATTTGTAAAAATATGCTTGTTGTTATTTCAAAGTTTTAAAGGCAAATTAAATTGATAACAGTGTTCACCTTACATTAATAATAAACTTTTATAAATTTAACAGAGCATCATTAAGTAAATGGCTCATATAAATATTATGTGCCAGTGACAAATTCGAATGGGTTGTATTTACTCAAAGATATTGTGCCGCTTTACTTGATTTTTTTGTTCATATAACTAAATTGTTATTTGTAAAAATTGCTCAGTATAGTTGTGTGCAACCACTTACCACATATTTTTAAAGTAAATTCAACAGGTCATTTTTTTTGAGTGTATATAAAGTCAGACTTTTTCCGGAAACATTTATTCATTTGTAAATGAAAGCAGTTGAAAATCACACGGCTGATCGTGAATGGAACAAAAGCTCTTGAGATGGCGTAAACCGAACCGCCTGATGTAGAGATAGCGGGTGGCTCAGAGATGTGTGATGACAGGTCGATATGCTCATATATCCTCCTCTAGCCTGAAGTCAAATGCAGATATAATTCCTCCATTGTGCTGTTGTGTTATACCTCCGTCTCTCTCGATGGAGAACACACTGTGGTGTTTTTGTTGGATCGTCTACTCTATATTTGAAAGGTCTAATCAAAAAAGAATTTCACCCGAAAGGGATGAAAACAAGCCGCGGTTCTCATTGACAAATGTTCAGCCTGGTCTCATTGGAAAAGTGTACCTGTGGCAACGTTTTTGCAAACCACAAAATGTGTACCAATAGGTGAATATCGCGACAGTTTCAAAGTGAAATGAACACTAGAGGCAGTAAAACAGCAGTATTTTTTATCTTTTTATTTTTATTTTTTTTATTGTCCATGATTTGTAAATGAATACATTTTGGAGTTTGCGTCACTTAACCAGCTCCATATGTTCAGATTTTCTGTCCTATTAAGCTCGATAGCTCAGCTGATACTGATTTGTACTTGTAATGATGAAAGCTCGTGAACGAATCCCGTGAAGAACGAGTCTTGATAAAAGAGCTCAAAGACGAGTTCAGAACACAAGCTAAAATACAATCTTATTTCTGTCACATTTGCTTTTGTTAACACTATAGGGTCAGTTTAGGGTTTAGTGTGGGTGTACGTTAAAAAACCAACATAACAAAACATGCCAGATACACCTAGCCTGATAAGCCTGACCACATCAAGATGTTTGGTCTGGAAACTCTCCATTGACGGCTCAATCTGAGCGGCGGATAAACGGTCGTCTTTCAAACTCCCTCTGCACGCGATAGGATAGCGCTACACCAACCAGAGCAACGAAGGTGAAGCAGAGCTCGCTGACAGATTAAACATTCACCGTATCCGGTCGGCTAAACCCCGAACACATCTTCCCTTCTTAAGAATGACTTCAGTGCCGTTCTTTGTTCTTTTCTCAGAGAAAAGCTTAACTCAAGTCTTCCAGAGTCGCGGTCAGAGCTGATTTGAAAGACCGCCGCCGTTTGCCAGTTTCTGTGTTTACTAGAAACACGCAAACGCAACTCGGCCGTCATTATGTTAAGCCCCGCCCACCGACTCTATACACGATGTGATTGGCCCGACCAGAGTTTGGCGATTATGGCTCAGAAGGGTATTGAGAGTTCCTAGACGACACTCGCGGGCAGATTAGATTTGCTGCCACTAGGGTGCGTCTAGATTTCTAGGCTAAGATTCACGCACATCTGTTCCGGAAAAAAATTAAGCTTTTAGCGCCACCCAGTGGACATTTCACTTTGAAACTGCAGTGATATGTACCTATTGGTACGTATTTTATGGTTTGCAAAAACGTTGCCCCAGGTACGTTTTTCAATGAGACCAGGTTGCAAATGTTTGTGCATAAAGCAATATGAGTTTTCCCCTGCAGGGCGATTGTATTTTTAAAACACTCAAACCGACTGATTTTCATGATATTCGGTTCTTGTTTTTGTCAAAAATAAAATGCAAAGGAACACTAGCGGTAAGATTTTTTTACACTCAAAAAAATGACCTGTTGAATTTACTTAAAAAAATATGTGGTAAGTGGTTGCACACAACTATACTGAGCAGTTTTTACAAATAACAATTTAGTTATATGAACAAAGAAATTCAAGTAAATCTGGCACAATTTCTTTGAGTAAATACAAACCATTTGAATTTGTCACTGTTACATAATATTTATATGTGCCGTTTACTTAATAATGCTCTGTTAAATTTATAAAAGTTTATTCTGTAAGGTAAACACTGTTATCAATTTAATTTGCCTTTAAAAAAAATGAAATAACAACAAGCATATTTTTTAAATACTTCATGTAGTTTTAATACAAATGGATTAAAGTAAACTTCAGTTGTAAATATATTAGGCTGACTGAACACAAACATATCTAATTTCGACACAACTTAATTTAATTAAGTAAACTAAACATCATTTAAATGTGTCTTATCTATGAAGGGCCTGAATTATTTTTGTTGAGTGTAATGTGTTTGAGTCTATTCTGCTCACCAAATCTACATTTATTTGATCAGTAAAATAGTGAAATATTACTCCAGTGTAAAACAGCTGTTTTCTATGTGAATATATTAGAGGTTTAACGGCACACGTAATTATACTGAACCATTTGGGTACAGGACTTCCGGTATAGTGCACCAAATGCAGTCTTTAACAGCTAATAGTCGACTTGTTTTAAATGCGGAAAACACTTCAATCTGAGTTCCCATGCAAACATTAAGTATTCTGTTCATTTTATCAGGAATTTCAAACGATAAAAGCCATTTTGCCCCTCTTTTATTTGACGTGTGAGATTACTGTATAGGCAAGTGAACGTGATCGTCATAGTCAATGAATAAACATGAGTGAACATCTGAAGGTGTGTTGAGGAGACATTACAACTGAAACGCATCATAAACGCTCAATCAGTGTCTCAACGGCGGAGAGACGTCAATAAAACGGCTTGAGAACAATGAGCATCACATTTACTTCAGAAGTCCACAGCTGTGAGTTCACTGGAGAAATCGACTCTTTCACTGAATATATGACCTATATTAGCCTATATATTCACTATATTAGCCTATATATTCACTATATTAACCTATATATTCACTATATTAGCCTATATATTCACTATATTAGCCTATATATTCACTATATTAGCCTATATATTCACTATATTAACCTATATATTCACTATATTAACCTATATATTCACTATATTAACCTATATATTCATTACATTAGCCTATATATTCACTATATTAGCCTATATATTCACTATATTAGCCTATATATTCACTATATTAACCTATATATTCACTATATTAACCTATATATTCACTATATTAGCCTATATATTCACTATATTAGCCTATATATTCACTATATTAGCCTATATATTCACTATATTAACCTATATATTCACTATATTAACCTATATATTCACTATATTAACCTATATATTCACTATATTAACCTATATATTCACTATATTAGCCTATATATTCACTATATTAACCTATATATTCACTATATTAACCTATATATTCACTATATTAGCCTATATATTCACTATATTAGCCTATATATTCACTATATTAACCTATATATTCACTATATTAGCCTATATATTCACTATATTAACCTATATATTCACTACATTAGCCTATATATTCACTACATTAGCCTATATATTCATTACATTAGCCTATATATTCACTATATTAGCCTATATATTCACTATATTAACCTATATATTCACTATATTAACCTATATATTCACTATATTAACCTATATATTCACTATATTAGCCTATTTATTCACTATATTAACCTATATATTCACTATATTAACCTATATATTCACTATATTAACCTATATATTCACTATATTAACCTATATATTCACTATATTAGCCTATATATTCACTATATTAACCTATATATTCACTATATTAACCTATATATTCACTATATTAGCCTATATATTCACTATATTAGCCTATATATTCACTATATTAACCTATATATTCACTATATTAGCCTATATATTCACTATATTAGCTTATATATTCACTATATTAGCCTATATATTCACTATATTAACCTATATATTCACTATATTAACCTATATATTCACTATATTAGCCTATATATTCACTATATTAGCCTATATATTCACTATATTAACCTATATATTCACTATATTAGCCTATATATTCACTATATTAACCTATATATTCACTATATTAGCCTATATATTCACTATATTAGCTTATATATTCATTACATTAGCCTATATATTCACTATATTAGCCTATATATTCACTATATTAACCTATATATTCACTATATTAACCTATATATTCACTATATTAACCTATATATTCACTATATTAGCCTATATATTCACTATATTAGCCTATATATTCACTATATTAACCTATATATTCACTATATTAACCTATATATTCACTATATTAACCTATATATTCACTATATTAACCTATATATTCACTATATTAGCCTATATATTCACTATATTAACCTATATATTCACTATATTAACCTATATATTCACTATATTAGCCTATATATTCACTATATTAGCCTATATATTCACTATATTAGCCTATATATTCACTATATTAACCTATATATTCACTATATTAACCTATATATTCACTATATTAGCCTATATATTCACTATATTAGCCTATATATTCACTATATTAGCCTATATATTCACTATATTAGCCTATATATTCACTATATTAACCTATATATTCACCATATTAGCCTATATATTCACTATATTAACCTATATATTCACTATATTAACCTATATATTCACTATATTAACCTATATATTCACTATATTAACCTATATATTCACTATATTAGCCTATATATTCACTATATTAACCTATATATTCACTATATTAACCTATATATTCACTATATTAGCCTATATATTCACTATATTAGCCTATATATTCACTATATTAACCTATATATTCACTATATTAGCCTATATATTCACTATATTAACCTATATATTCACTACATTAGCCTATATATTCACTACATTAGCCTATATATTCATTACATTAGCCTATATATTCACTATATTAGCCTATATATTCACTATATTAACCTATATATTCACTATATTAACCTATATATTCACTATATTAACCTATATATTCACTATATTAGCCTATTTATTCACTATATTAACCTATATATTCACTATATTAACCTATATATTCACTATATTAACCTATATATTCACTATATTAACCTATATATTCACTATATTAGCCTATATATTCACTATATTAACCTATATATTCACTATATTAACCTATATATTCACTATATTAGCCTATATATTCACTATATTAGCCTATATATTCACTATATTAACCTATATATTCACTATATTAGCCTATATATTCACTATATTAGCTTATATATTCACTATATTAGCCTATATATTCACTATATTAACCTATATATTCACTATATTAACCTATATATTCACTATATTAGCCTATATATTCACTATATTAGCCTATATATTCACTATATTAACCTATATATTCACTATATTAGCCTATATATTCACTATATTAACCTATATATTCACTATATTAGCCTATATATTCACTATATTAGCTTATATATTCATTACATTAGCCTATATATTCACTATATTAGCCTATATATTCACTATATTAACCTATATATTCACTATATTAACCTATATATTCACTATATTAACCTATATATTCACTATATTAGCCTATATATTCACTATATTAGCCTATATATTCACTATATTAACCTATATATTCACTATATTAACCTATATATTCACTATATTAACCTATATATTCACTATATTAACCTATATATTCACTATATTAGCCTATATATTCACTATATTAACCTATATATTCACTATATTAACCTATATATTCACTATATTAGCCTATATATTCACTATATTAGCCTATATATTCACTATATTAGCCTATATATTCACTATATTAACCTATATATTCACTATATTAACCTATATATTCACTATATTAGCCTATATATTCACTATATTAGCCTATATATTCACTATATTAGCCTATATATTCACTATATTAGCCTATATATTCACTATATTAACCTATATATTCACCATATTAGCCTATATATTCACTATATTAGCCTATATATTCACTATATTAACCTATATATTCACTATATTAACCTATATATTCACTATATTAACCTATATATTCACTATATTAACCTATATATTCACTATATTAACCTATATATTCACTATATTAGCCTATATATTCACTATATTAGCCTATATATTCACTATATTAGCCTATATATTCACTATATTAGCCTATATATTCACTATATTAGCCTATATATTCACTATATTAACCTATATATTCACTATATTAGCCTATATATTCACTATATTAGCCTATATATTCACTATATTAGCCTATATATTCATTATATTAGCCTATATATTCACTATATTAGCCTATATATTCACTATATTAGCCTATATATTCACTATATTAGCCTATATATTCACTACATTAGCCTATATATTCACTATATTAGCCTATATATTCACTATATTAGCCTATATATTCACTACATTAGCCTATATATTCACTATATTAGCCTATATATTCACTATATTAGCCTATATATTCACTACATTAGCCTATATATTCACTACATTAGCCTATATATTCACTATATTAGCCTATATATTCACTACATTAGCCTATATATTCACTATATTAGCCTATATATTCACTATATTAGCTTATATATTCACTACATTAGCCTATATATTCACTACATTAGCTTATATATTCACTACATTAGCCTATATATTCACTACATTAGCCTATATATTCACTACATTAGCCTATATATTCACTATATTAGCCTATATATTCACTATATTAGCCTATATATTCACTACATTAGCCTATATATTCACTATATTAGCCTCTATATTCACTATATTAGCCTATATTTTCACTATATTAGCCTATATATTCATCATATTAGCCTATATATTCACTATATTAGCCTATATATTCACTATATTAGCCTATATATTCACTATATTAGCCTATATATTCACTATATTAGCCTATATATTCACTACATTAGCCTATATATTCATTATATTAGCCTATATATTCACTATATTAGCCTATATAATCACTATAGCCTATATATTCACAATAATAGCCTATATATTCACAATTTTAGCCTATATATTCACTATATTAGCCTATATATTCACTACATTAGCCTATATATTCACTACATTAGCCTATATATTCACTATATTAGCCTATATATTCACTATATTAGCCTATATATTCACTATATTAGCCTATATATTCACTACATTAGCCTATGTATTCACTATATTAGCCTATATATTCATTATATTAGCCTATATATATTCACTATATTAGCCTATATATTCACTATATTAGCCTATATATTCACTATATTAGCCTATATATTCACTATATTAGCCTATATATTCACTATATTAGCCTCTATATTCACTATATTAGCCTATATATTCACTATATTAGCCTATATATTCACTACATTAGCCTATATATTCATTATATTAGCCTATATATTCACTATATTAGCCTATATAATCACTATAGCCTATATATTCACAATAATAGCCTATATATTCACAATTTTAGCCTATATATTCACTATATTAGCCTATATATTCATTATATTAGCCTATATATTCACTATATTAGTCTATATATTCATTATATTAGCCTATATATTCATTATATTAGCCTATATATTCACTATATTAGCCTATATATTCATTATATTAGCCTATATTCACTTTATTAGCCTATATTTTCATTATATTAGCCTATATATTCACTATATTAGCCTATATATTCATTATATTAGCCTATATTCACTATATTAGCCTATATTTTCATTATATTAGCCTATATATTCACTATATTAGCCTATATATTCATTATATTAGCCTATGTATTCATTATATTAGCCTATATTCACTATATTAGCCTATATTCACTATATTAGCCTATATATTCACTATATTAGCCTATATATTCACTATATTAGCCTATATTCACTATATCAGCCTATATATTCACTATATTAGCCTATATATTCATTATATTAGCCTATATATTCACTATATTAGCCTGTATATTCACAATAGTAGCCTATATATTCACTATATTAGCCTATATATTCACTAAATTAGCCTATATTCACTATATTAGCCTATATATTCATTATATTAGCCTATATATTCACTATATTAGCCTATATATTCATTATATTAGCCTATATATTCACTATATTAGCCTGTATATTCACAATAGTAGCCTATATATTCACTACATTTGACATTTGATGAGCAAATCCTCATATTAGAATGATTTCTGAAGGATCGTGTGACACTGAAGACTGGAGTTATGATGCTGAAAATTTAGATTTCCCTGTTGTTGTTGTTTTTTTTTTTTTGTCTTTGTAAGGCATTATTGAGAGCATTTTGTCACACGTCTGTAACTGTGTGTGTTCACGTGAGTGCTTGACATGTTGGAGCGTGTGCAGCTGTTGCAGTTTTGCACGTCTTGTGTTGCGTCTAGACACGCGTGATGGAGAACTGAGCACGTCTCTCCTGTCCAGAATGGGCTTTGAGTGATTTGATGAAGGGCCGTTTGTGCTCGAACGCTCCAGGGCTTCCAATTAGCGTCCTGCGGAAGAGCATGTCAGCTGACATTAAAGGGACAGTTCACTTTAAAATGAAAAGTCTGTCATCCTACTCACCCTCAAGTTGTTTCAAACCTGTATGAATACCTTTCTTCAGCTGAACACAAGGGAAGATATGTTGAAGAATGTCAGTAACCAAACTGGAGCCATTGACTTCCATAGTATTTTTTTTCCTACTATGGAAGTCAATGGCTCCAGTTAACTGATTGGTTACTGACATTCTTCAAAATATCTTCCCTTCAATGTTACGCGCTAAAAATCCGGCGTGATCATATTCGCCTCATTAGTGCCTTGCAGATTGGTCAAATGAGGCATCTATGTAAATATATCTATGATCATGCTGGTATTTTGACCAGGGGCGGAGCCAGACGATGTAAACATTCGGGGCTTAGCCCAAACCTAGGGGGGTCCGGGGGTATACTCCCCCGGGGAGATTTTTTTCCATTTACATCAGCTAAATGCACTATTTTTCAGGCTGTTTGAGATAATAGAATGCCTAAAAATCTATATACTATCTGGGAAAATAAGTTAGTAAAAAAAAAAAAAAAAAATTTCACCCAGTAGAGCCTACAACCTGTTTGGTATTTAACTGTTCTCCAGCTGTAGTGAATCCAAAACACCAAACATGTTAAGGATGACTCATTATAACCCCTGGCAAATAAAAAAGGCAACCATTATCTGACTATTTTTAAGTTAGCCTGCATAGGTGAAATTGGAATTTGGTGTAAACATCATTATTAATCTTTAGAGTTCAGTTTGGTTTACTTTGTGCTTAGCTGACAGATTTGTCACATCAGAATCCATGACCAATCAGATGTTGTTTTCGGCTGCAAACTTTTACGGTTGGTTAGTTCTTCAAAGGAAATGCCCATATTTGGATTAGACAGCGTTGTGTGTGAGACAGAGCTTTATAATGATACCAGGCATGACATGTTTCTGTGAATGGAGACGGCACGGGAGCTCGCGTTAGAATAACTTGATGATTTCAGGTAGAAATCTAAAGGCGCACGGTGACAAAATATAATGAAATAACACCCTTAAATGTGTAATGTTGCCTTTTTTTTATTGTGACATGAAAGCTTACATGTTAAGGGAGTAAACTGGCCCAAAATCTCAAAATTGACTTTGTTTTCACCTGTCGTGTCTCGCCTTAATAAGTAAAACCTAACGTTAATCTTCAACGTAACTCTAGCTAGCCAGCAGTACAGTCATTTAACTCAAGTGTTACTACAGCGGATTCACAAACCTGTAACACGCTCGTCTGACGCAGAATCTCTCTCTGGCCGGTGAGGTTTAGTGTTCCTTTTAAAAAAAAATGTGTAGTGTCCATGTTAACTATAGTTCACTACGACGCCGGTGAAATACAAAAGCCCGCCAATCCCTGATGACAACAACGAAGAAGAAGATGTATATTCTTCTTCGTTAGTTTTTATTGGCAGTTGGCATTAGCAAACAAGCTGGGGATTTTGCAACAGTCTATGTGTGCGACGCATTGCCGACCGCCACACACACGGTAAAGGAGCTTTTGTTTCATTTTTTGCCGCTCCAGTCTGAAAGACTGAGAGGAAAAGAAACAAAATGATTTTTTTTTTTTTTTTTTTTTTTTTTTTTTTTTTAACTAAAAGATTCGGGGCTTTTGACAAAACATTCGGGGCTTAAGCCCCATTAGCCACCCCCCCGCTCCGCCCCTGATTTTGACCTTCTCCGGCGGAAGTAATAGCGGATGGGAACACTAGATGAGATTCGTCTGATATGAGGTATAAAATAACACAAATACTGTTGTGTTTCTGGCAGAAAGCGATCGTTTCGTGTCTTAAGACATCAGTGTGTCTCCATGAGCCGCAGGGTTTAATATGGATTCGTATGTCTGTGTGTGTTTTACTCTCATAGAAATACACCCCATTGACATGCATTACACGAGCAACGGCTGAGTTAAAAATCTTCATTTGTGTTCTCCTGAAGAAACAAACACACCTTTGAAGCCCTGGGGGTCAGCAGATAAACGTCACAGGCTCATTTAGGGGTCAACTATCCCTTTAACAAGCTGTAATTAGGAGTTTAGTAAGTCGTAGTTAATGGTGAGAATTGGCGAACTATCCCTTTTAATAAATAAGTAAATAAAATAAGCCGACAGAAGACCGGTTGGGCGAGTGGAAGCCCGCCTGATGGAGAGATTTAGTCCCGTGACGTAATCCCAGTCCCTAAAATTCCCCGAAAGGCGATTGATGGCGGCTGAGAGCGCCATTCATCAAGCCGTAAAAGCTCTCCAGAACATGTTTGGGGTGAAGAGGGCCTACTTTGCTTTTATGAGGGTTGTTCCTGATGGAGGGCGGTGAAGGTATGTGAGTGTTTTAGGGCCGCTGAACTCCTCCGGCTCATATAACAGGACACCATATTTCAGAACGCTCACCCTCGGGAGGATCCCAGCTGGAAGAATCATCTGTTTGGTGTATTTCAGCTGATTTTGCTCAGTTTTCTGCTAATGTGCAGAGATTTTCCAATGCACTTGCAACCATAGGCTGCATCAGAGGTACACAACTCCATTACTTGAGTAAAAGATCTACTGCTCAAATATTACTCTGTTAAAAGTGAAAGGGTACAATACGGGTGCACTAATATTCATTAATGAATGCTTAACTAATGCACAGATAATCATGAGTTAATGTATTACTAATGAAGAACTAACACATTTATTAATGATTATCAGCAACTAATGATCATTCTACATGATAAATAGATTAAATACTCATTACATAGTTATTATAACTATTTAACTCTGATGATCCCAGAGGAATAGAGTCTGATCCAGACAAACCATCACAGATTTATAAGAAAGAATAAACATTTATATACTTTTTAGCCCAAATGTTCTTCTTCATGCCGTATGATGTCATCACGTCGGAAAGGTCATGTGATATAATTTGAAGTCCAACAAAAATACACTAATGCTTTAGCGAGGGAAAGAACTACAATCCCATGAAGCTTTGTGAATATTAAAAACCATGGCTAAATATAAAACTACAGACACAATGTATTTTAAGTTTATCACAAAATATGCATATAAACAGCGTAGAAAGATTGACTCTATTGCGTCATTCGCAGTGCTTAACAGGAGATCCTTTGCTTGCTCTGCCTTTGATTTGTGGAATTTTGCACAGCATCATGGGTAATGTAGTTTTTCACTAACAAGGGAAAGAACTACAATCCCATGAAGCATTGCGAACATTAAAAACCATGGCGAAATATAAAAGTACATCACATATACAGACACAATATATTTTACATTTATTGCAAAACAGGCATATAAACAGAAATATTAAAGCTTAACAGTAGATCTTTTGCTTGCTCCGCCTTTGATTGGTGGAATTTATGCACAGCATCATGGGTAATGTAGTGTTTTTCACTAGGAATTTAGACTATTTCGAAACTAAGCTGAAATAATGCAGGCTGACGTCTTCAACAGAAGCAATTACCATCGATTAACAAACTCATAGCTCACAGCAGGGCTGTCTTTAAGGGTTTATACGTTATTGTTAAAAAAATCTATTCCTCTATGGAGAATTGGAGTTTTTACTTCTGGAACCGGGCGACTGTTGCGCTCTATAGGTAAATAATGGGCCGAATTTAAATGTAAATGGTCAAATCATTTGCACTACAAACCAGTTCGTTTTTGATTATGATAAATTAATATATTATGATAATAATGAACAGTTTCCAATATCAAACAGCATGACGGAGAGTTTTTGGACAGCTAAAATAAATGGAAGTGGATGAGACCGGAAGCCTCGACACAAATGAGAACAAAATGGCCGCGCCGCTCTTGCTTTAAAAATACGGTGAATACGTGATATTAGAGTTTGCAAAAACCCTTGCAATAAATAAAACAAAGTGCAGTAAGTAATCTAATACAGTTAAAGGTTTATTTACAGTACAGGCCAAACGTTTGGACACTTTACTATCTGTAATGTTTTTGAAAGAAGTTTCTTCTGCTCATCAAGCCTGCATTTATTTGATCAAATATACAGATTGTTTTTTTATATTTTATATTGTGATATATTATTACAATTTAAAATATTTCGTTTTCAATTTATCGATTTATTTCTGTGCTCAGAGCTGAATGTTCAGGATGGTTCCTCCAGTCTTCAGTGATCATGATCCTTCAGAAATCATTCTCAGATGAGGATTTGATATATTAATATTGATATATTATATGAGTGTTGGAAACCATTCTGCTGCCTAATATATTTGATGAATAAAAGGCTCAAAATAGCTGCATTTATTCAAAATAAAAACATATTTTCAAATAATATAAATCTCCTTTACTATCAATTTTTATCAATTTAACACATCCTTGCTGAATAAAATTATTGATTCATTTTAAAAAAAAAGGAGTAGTGTATATTGTTGTTACAAAAGATTTCTACACTGTAAAAAATTGTTGTTGGTTTTTGTTGGTTTAACTTAAAAAAGTAAGTAATCTGGTTGCCTTAAAATTTTGAGTTCATTGAAATTAAAAATTTGAGTTGATACAATGAAGGAAATTTGTTTAATAAATAGAAACTCAAAATAGTATTGTATCTGAACCACATTAAAAATGTGATAAATCATGAAAATAGCACTATTTGGCATGTTTCACTGCGTCATCAGAAATAAAACACACACAATTACCCAATATGCTTACAAAATTTTAATAATATTTTGATAAAGGTTGTCGAATCTCAAAAAATGTTCATTGTATTAACTCAAAATTTTAATTTCAATGAAAGACACTTTACTATCTGTAATGTTTTTGAAAGAAGTTTCTTCTGCTCATCAAGCCTGCATTTATTTGATCAAATATACAGATTGTTTTTTATATTTTATATTGTGATATATTATAACAATTTAAAATGTTTGGGTTTTAATTTATTGTACTTTAAATGCTGATTTATTTCTGTGATAAAGCTGAATGTTCAGGATGGTTCCTCCAGTCTTCAGTGATCATGATCCTTAATATTGATATATTATATATTAATATTATGAGTGTTGGAAACAGTTCTGCTGCTTAATATATTTGATGAGTAAAAGGTTTGAGAGAACTGCATTTATAAAAAAAAAAAAACATATTTTCAAATAATATAAATCTCCTTTACTATCAATTTTTATCAATTTAACACATCCTTGCTGAAAAAAAATATTGATTAATTTAAAAAAAGGAGTAGTGTATATTGTTGTTACAAAAGATTTCTATTTTTAAAACATTTGCTTCTTTTTTTTTCTTTTTTTTTATTCATCAAAGTATTATAAAAAAGTATCACAGGTTATGAACATACATTAGTCAGCAGAACTGTCTCCAGCACTCGTAATGAATCCTCATCTGAGAATGCTTTCTGAAGGATCATGATCACTGAAGACTGGAGGAACCATCCTGAACATTCAGCTCTGACCACAGAAATAAATCAGCATTTAAAGTAGAATCAATTGAAAACCAAATATTTTAAATTGTAATAATATATCACAATATTACATTTTTTGCTGTATAAATGCAGGCTTGATGAGCAGAAGAAACTTCTTTCAAAAACATTACGAATAGTAATGTGTCCAAACCTTTGGCCTGTACTGTGTGTATTTATTTATGACACTCTAAGTTAGTTCAGAAGTTTAAAGAGTTGCATTCACTGGGGTTATGTGGTCTTTGTTCTTGTGCATTTTTGTGTATTTTCTCAAATGTATCCGCTGTAGTTTATCAATCCAACTACAAATGGAGGAAAAATATGATTTGTGATTTAGGTGAATTTTAATTAAGAAACTCATATAAACATATAAATGTTTTTTGTTGTTGTTGTTGTTTTTGTTTTTCCCCAAATGCCAATCCTGACGGACACATTATTATACATTCCCAGCCTATGTACGGCAGACATTGTGTTACTCATTTAACATGATGGATTTATTCATCTATAGTTCTGTCAGTCAGTTATGTGTAGTTACACATTAAGCTGCGTTAAACCCACTAGTAAATAAACTCCAGGCTAATGACAGCCGTGTGGTTTGAGAAGGTGGAGGATCAGGTATTATCATGCTCTTAACATCCTGAGATGACGGATTAATGGAGGAAAGCTGCCTTCCCTGTGCTTTTAAAGCCTCTCAGTAAATTACATCCCATCATCCATAAGAATTCCTTATCTTCCCTCCAGCACTTCACAAGCTGGCTGTTTTTTTACACAGTTATAGTTTATTGTAATGTTATCATTTTCATTTGTGTATTTTATTTTAGCCAAAGCAAACATAGAGGCCTATACACACTTTAAAAAATAAGTTACCTGGTTGCCATTAAAAAGTTAATTGAAGTTCATTTTTAAGTTCATTGAAATTAAAAAATTTGAGTTAATACAATGAACATTTTTGAGAATTGACAACCGTTATTCAAATATAATTAAATGATTTTGTAAGCATATTGCATAATTGTGTGTGCTTTATTTATGATGACGCAGTGAAAAATTGTGTTATTTTCCTGATTTATCAAAAAAAAATGTATGTGGTTCAGATACAATAATATTTTGAGTTTCTATTTATTAAACAAATTTCCTTCATTGTATCAACTCAAATGTTTAATTTAAAAAAAACTAAAATTAAATGAATTAAATTAAATTTTAAGGCAACCAGCTTACTTACTTTTTTAAGTTAAACCAACAATTTTTTTTTACCGTGTGGTTGCCTTACAATTTTTTGTTCATTGAAATTAAAAACTTAAGCTAATACAATGAACATTTTTGAGATTCGACAACCTTTATTCAAATATTATTAAAAGATTTTGTAAGCATATTGGGTAATTGTGTGTGTTATTTGTGATGACGCAGCCAAATTGTGCTATTTTCATGATTTATCAAATTGTTTATGAGGTTCGGATACAATTATATTTTGAGTTTCCATTTATTAAACCAATTTCCTTCATCTGCTTTTGTTGGTTTAACTTAAAAAAGTAAGTAACCTGGTTGCCTTAATTTTATTTAATTTATTTAAATTGAGTTTATTGAAATTAAACATTTGAGTTGAAACAATGAAGGAAATTTGTTTAATAAATAGAAACTCAAAATATAATTGTATCTGAACCACATAAAAAATTTGATAAATCATGAAAATAGCACAATTTGGCTGCGTCATCACAAATAAAACACACACAATTACCCAATATTACAAAATCTTTTAATAATATTTTAATAAAGGTTGTCGAAAACCCCCCAAATTGTCATTGTATTAACTCAAAATTTTAAGGCAACCAGGTAACTTTTTTTCTAAATATTTTTTTACAGTGTGGGACCCCTATATGCAACCCTTTTTATCCACTTCACAGGGTCCGGAACAACATCGTCATGTATTTACTTTCCATTTTAAATGTCTGTGGAGGAGCTCTGGCCTCATATGTGGCACCATTTGAAAGCTTCGAGATCCCTTCAGGCCATTTGAATAAATCTTGCATAGGGGCAGGGTCCTAGAGCACACAAGGCCCGAATTACACACTTTCAAAAAGTAATTTATATATATATATTTTTTAAAAGCACCTACTTTTGGGGGGGGGTTATTACAGCTTAGATAACACATATACTTACATGTTTATCACTTTTAGCAGTGTTTTATGTAACTTTAAAGAGTTTCCTGTAAAATGACACCAACATTTTGAACTTGTATGTGTGTATGGGAGGCTTTTCAATTTTGGGTAGGCCAAATCCAGGCGGAAATCCCAAAAAATGGCCCTGAAGTTTAAGTAGCTAATCTAGGTCGTAATAAACGGTATCAGCAAAATATACTCACAAAATGACACATTTCAGCATAAAATATCAGTGCAATGACCATCCTTCGCTGAAAACGGAAAGTAACTCACTCCCGATAAACGCTTACTCTTTGGGTTGCGCTGGGAACAATGCAAGTCGATTGCGTTATGACTACAAGTTTGCTGAGAGTATTTCCTACTAAAGCAAGGCGTGTTTGATCTGGAGCCGACGGGTGGGTGTGGCCTGGGACGGCAACATGCCCAGTGCATTATGGGTGTCGAAGTTTTCCTACCTACTTGGCAAAAGGGGATACAACAGCTTTTTATCTCTGCTTTCTCTAGTCAGAAGCACTGATTTTAAAAATGTTTTCACCTTTCTAATATTTAGGCAGCAAAGTTTTATAAAAGTGGTGAGTACATCTCTCAGTGTTGATTAAATCCAAAAATACGTTTAGATTTAGAATTAGATTTACATTTTATTTACTTGCTCATGTTCTTGCATGTGCTTCAGTGCAATGTGAACCCGGAGACACACGGTCAGTAAAGTTGGTGATTGTTTTTTCCATTCTGTCCAAAAGCAAATGAACCACTATTGGTGAACAGTTAATAATTGACCGAATGTAAAGTTCTGTGAACTGCTTCTTGCTCATATTCTCCACAGTTACTTTCTGCTGATTCAGAGAAAAAGAGCAACGTTGAACCTGATGTTATCACTGTATAAAATTAAATAATGCAACTTATTATTTTGGCACAAGAGAGCAGTTTATACTCTACACTGAAATAAATTATTTGTACAGCTTGTTCAAATTGCTTGATTAAAACGAACTAAAGCAACACAATTGCTAAAAATGTTGTCCTAAATTATTTTGATTGTGTTCAATCCACTTAAATATAAGTCAATTTGAAGTTATCTTAATCCGTTTGTGTTACATGAATGATTTGTTTTGCATTAACTGAAACTGATTTGTTAGTTCCCAGCATGCTTTGCATTTGGCTAAAGCAAGAGCGAGTAAATGTTATTTTATATGTAAAAGTGTATTTTTTAATGTAGTTTTGAGCAAAATGAGAAAGGGGGAGACTTGATTGTGTTTAATAGAGTTTAATATTCATTTATATTGAAATTATTAGAACAATTTAAATGATTGTGTTACCATTGTGGAGAAGAGTGAAGCTTTTGCTTAGGCTGTGGACTCACTGTAAACCTGAAAGTTCAAATTAATTAAATAGATTAAGTAGTGTATACTCAAAGTTTTAGAAAAAGTTCTACTAACTTAATCATTTCAAGTTGATGTAACATGGTCTTTCTTTTTGAGTTAATTTAACTAATATTTTATTATTAAATTGAACTTTTTTGTGAATAAGTAAGCATAACTTAAAAACATAAATTAAAAATAACGTAATAGAATTAAGTAATTACTTAAGATTTCAAGTTGTATGAACTCAAAATCATAAATAATTAAAATAGCTCACTCTAGTCTTCCTTTGATGTGATTGGCCATTCAAGGAGTTCTGTCTGGCAACAAGAGAACTAATTCACTGATTGGAGGACATTTACAAAAGGCGGTCCTTTTCGCCGCGTCTGTTGCTGATTCAAATAAAGATGGAGACTGTGTGCAATCTTAAATTCGGTAATTCGGTAATAAGTTGCTAAACCTAATAATATGTGAACTAACTTATAACTAACTAGATTTACTTTATTTCTGTTTTAATGAAAATAATAGTTTCGATGGAAGTCACTATAATGGAGATAAGGTTTTGCATTAGTGTGTAATATTAGTAGTTCTCTGGCTGCTTTGTGTTTGTGAGACACATTTCCCACAATGCATGTTGAGACCCATGGGGAAGTTTTAATGCTTAGCATTTAAGATGCAAATGTGTGCTATTGCTAGCTAAAAGTCTGTGGACTAGCTAGTTCAGTTTTATAAAAGTACATGAAATTGAAGCAGATGAATGAATATATGAGATTGAATGTCTGAATTGTATCAGGGAGCTATAAAAAATGCATTTTATACCTACTTAATTGGGTCACTTAACATGTGTTTATTCCACATTTATTCATGTGGGACCGACGTACACAATTAAAGAATGTAAAATCAACACACTTTTTTTTTCAGGTTTACTCAGTAGTCTCTTTACTTTGGTCTGTTGATTGCCATCTAAATCCACACCCATGTCTTAAAAAAAGATCATTCCAGAGCATGAATATAACAATCACCACAATTATTTTTCTCAAACGTGCCTGTCGACATGTTCCTCGTACTGTCTTTCCCAGCCAAGACAAAGCCCTTATTGAGACGAGACCACACAGAGTTATAGCGCATAGTAGTCATGGGGCCACTGGCGTCAGATCGGCAAACCATCCATTATTATCAGCTGCGCTATGACAGGCTGTCATCTCTTGGCTTACAGAAAGGAAACGCTTGACTGACTGAAATACCCTTCAGCACATCTCGGTGAGAGCAGCATGTACCTGAAGACAATGGAGCGTTTGAGTTTGAGTTCTCGAGCATCCCGTGTCTCTATCTCTGTCTGACAATAGGGGTGAGGACAATGGTGTGTTGTGTGAGGTGTTGAAGAGGATGATCCCGACTGCTGAATGGAAGGAGAGATTGGTGTTTTTGTCAGGTGTGTGTGGTCTGTTGATTG
>NC_090175.1:57431181-57456181 GCF_024679245.1 Pseudorasbora parva
ATGACTAGAAATTAATCAAAACCCTGTCATATTTAATAACTGGACTATATGAATCACTCGTTGTCTTACAGTAAGAGCATGGAGTTATGTTATCTTTTTGAGCACAGTTTGAGACATTTGCGGTGTCTTCTGAACCTCTGCCTGCAGGAATGATCTTAGCAATAATAAACCATCGAGCCGTTAAACAGGATAGACGACACACTGCCGTTCCTCTGCCAAATGCGTCACTCGGCACCTTATAAACTCGCTCAGGACACATTACACTCACCTCTCATAATCACACGAGGAACATGATCAATGCTGGTAATGTAAGTGTCCGTGATTTGTACTCGAGACTCGGACTCGAGAGCTTATTCTAATGGTCTCTCCCTGCGTCCCAATTCACATACTATCCATACTAAATAGTATTCGAAAATAGAATTAGTATGTCCCAAATCGTAGTATGTTGAAAAGAGTATTCCAAAGATTCCCGGATGGTTTACTATTTCCAATCAGACAGTGCTCTATATAGGGGATAGAGGACGATCAGACAGTGCTCTATATAGGGGATAGGGGACGATCAGACAGTGCACTAAATAGGGGATAGGGGACGATCAGACAGTGCTCTATATAGGGGATAGGGGACGATCAGACAGTGCTCTATATAGGGGATAGGGAACGATCAGACAGTGCTCTATATAGGGGATAGGGGACGATCAGACAGTGCTCTATATAGGGGATAGGGGACGATCAGACAGTGCTCTATATAGGGGATATGGGACGATCAGACAGTGCTCTATATAGGGGATAGGGGACGATCAGACAGTGCTCTATATAGGGGATAGGGGACGATCAGACAGTGCTCTATATAGGGGATAGGGGACGATCAGACAGTGCTCTATATAGGGGATAGGGGACGATCAGACAGTGCTCTATATAGGGGATAGGGGACGATCAGACAGTGCTCTATATAGGGGATAGGGGATGATCAGACAGTGCTCTATATAGGGGATAGGGGACGATCAGACAGTGCTCTATATAGGGGATAGGGGACGATCAGACAGTGCTCTATAAAGGGGATAGGGAACGATCTGACAGTGCTCTATATAGGGGATAGGGGACGATCAGGCAGTGCTCTATATAGGGGATAGAGGACGATCAGACAGTGCTCTATATAGGGGATAGGGGACGATCAGACAGTGCTCTATATAGGGGATAGAGGACGATCTGACAGTGCTCTATATAGGGGATAGAGGACGATCAGACAGTGCTCTATATAGGGGATAGGGGACGATCAGGCAGTGCTCTATATAGGGGATAGAGGACGATCAGACAGTGCTCTATATAGGGGATAGAAGACGATCAGACAGTGCTCTATATAGGGGATAGGGGACGATCAGACAGTGCTCTATATAGGGGATAGGGGACGAACAGACAGTGCTCTATATAGGGGATAGGGGACGATCAGACAGTGCTCTATATAGGGGATAGGGGACGATCAGACAGTGCTCTATATAGGGGATAGGGAACGATCTGACAGTGCTCTATATAGGGGATAGGGGACGATCAGGCAGTGCTCTATATAGGGGATAGGGGACGATCAGACAGTGCTCTATATAGGGGATAGGGGACGATCAGACAGTGCTCTATATAGGGGATAGGGAACGATCAGACAGTGCTCTATATAGGGGATAGGGGACGATCAGGCAGTGCTCTATATAGGGGATAGAGGACGATCAGACAGTGCTCTATATAGGGGATAGAGGACGATCAGACCGTGCTCTATATAGGGGATAGGGGACGATCAGACAGTGCTCTATATAGGGGATAGGGGACGAACAGACAGTGCTCTATATAGGGGATAGGGGACGATCAGACAGTGCTCTATATAGGGGATAGGGAATGATCAGACAGTGCTCTATATAGGGGATAGGGAACGATCAGACAGTGAACTATATAGGGGATAGGGAACGATCAGACAGTGCTCTATATAGGGGATAGGGAACGATCAGACAGTACTCTATATAGGGGATAGGGGACAATCAGACAGTGCCCTATATAGGGGATAGGGGACGATCAGACAGTGCTCTATATAGGGGATAGGGGACGATCAGACAGTGCTCTATATAGGGGATAGGGAACGATCAGACAGTGCTCTATATAGGGGATAGGGAACGATCAGACAGTGCTCTATATAGGGAATAGGGGACGATCAGACAGTGCTCTATATAGGGGATAGGGAATGATCAGACAGTGCTCTATATAGGGGATAGGGAACGATCAGACAGTGAACTATATAGGGGATAGGGAACGATCAGACAGTGCTCTATATAGGGGATAGGGAACGATCAGACAGTACTCTTTTTAGGGGATAGGGGACAATCAGACAGTGCTCTATATAGGGGATAGGGGACGATCAGACAGTGCTCTATATAGGGGATAGGGGACGATCAGACAGTGCTCTATATAGGGGATAGGGGACGATCAGACAGTGCTCTATATAGGGGATAGGGGACGATCAGACAGTGCTCTATATAGGGGATAGGGGACGATCAGACAGTGCTCTATATAGGGGATAGGGGACGATCAGACGGTGCACTATATAGGGGATAGGGGACGATCAGACGGTGCTCTATATATGGGATAGAGGACGATCAGACAGTGCACTATATAGGGGATAGGGAACGATCAGACAGTGCTCTATATAGGGGATAGGGAACGATCAGACAGTGCACTATATAGGGGATAGGGGACGATCAGACAGTGCTCTATATAGGGGATAGGGGACGATCAGACAGTGCACTATATAGGGGATAGGGGACGATCAGACAGTGCACTATATAGGGGATAGGGGACGATCAGACAGTGCTCTATATAGGGGATAGGGAACGATCAGACAGTGCTCTATATAGGGGATAGGGGACGATCAGACAGTGCACTATATAGGGGATAGGGAACGATCAGACAGTGCTCTATATAGGGGATAGGGAACGATCAGACAGTGCTCTATATAGGGGATAGGGGACGATCAGACAGTGCACTATATAGGGGATAGGGGACGATCAGACAGTGCTCTATATAGGGGATAGGGAACGATCAGACAGTGCTCTATATAGGGGATAGGGAACGATCAGACAGTGCACTGTATATACGTTTGCTCTTACATCCATAAAGAAAAAAATGTTTTTTTTTTAACAACTGTACATTCAGAAATAACCTTTTCATAACTTAATAGGAACATTAGTAAAAATGGGATGACAGAAAGACAACCGACTAGACGAGGCCAGTGGATGTTAATGACCTCTGTAGCGCCCCCTGTGGCGACACTGAGAAATCCTGCCAAGCCTGTGTTCATGTACTGAAGGTTTCAATAAGTGGCTCTGGTGGTGTAACGCTAATGTACCGTTAATCTGATGGCGGTGGAAGTCGGCGCTCACAGAGAGAGAGACGCTAATCTACTTTACTGTATCAGCCTGCACGAGCCGGGCCGCGACACAGCCTGACTCCAAACGGCCACACGACACACACATGTACACAGATTTACACTATTAATGTAGATAACAACAAAAGACAAGTCATTGAAGGACCACAGAACTCACAACACACTTACATGCAGCACACATATTGCTTTTTACATGAGAATTTTGGGGGAAATTTGCTTTCTTTCTTCAAGAAATCATGACCTGAGGCTATTTTTTGCCTTTAAATGTGTCCTCAAGGGAGAATTAGTTGTTCAACATCTAGCCAAGTAAACACACACAACTAGTGTCTTTTAGCAACTTTGTTGTTTAGTCTTTGTTTTTTGTTTTTGTCATTGTCAACCACAAATTCTGAATCACTCCTCTTAGAACACACACAGTCAAACAGTCACACACACACACACACACACACACGCTTAAAAATGGATGGTGCAAGGATGCTGTGTGTGTGTGTGTGTGTGTGTGTGTGTGTGTGTGTGTGTGTGTGTGTGTGTGTGTGTGTGTGTGTGTGTGTGTGTGTGTGTGTGTGTGTGTGTGTGTGTGTGTGCGTGTATGTAGTCACCAGTGACACAGACCTCAACTTCTGTTTTCTCTTCTAGATTTACTCATGAGTCACAGAAACTTCTCCAGTCCACCTTAAAAAAAAGACCCGTCCCTCAGCACCACAGATGGCCTTTTGGACGGTCTCACACTGCCATCTATAGACACTGGAAAGTACTGCAGCCCTGCAGGCTCTTAAGGTGGTCCAGAGGAATTATGACTCATGTCAGAATTGTATTTTAAAGCCAGTTGCTGGAGCTCATGTTTGTCATTTTAGGTTTCTTTTCCAGAAAAATAAGATCTGATCTTACCAAAGGTGCTGTGAATTATTTAGTTGTATTCTACTAATCATGGATGGGGTTTACCACAAGTTAAAGTAATTTTCTCTGTGCCTCCACAAGGAGGCTCACAGCTCTTTTTCTCACCGGGGCAAGATGAGACACGCCAGCAGCTGTTCAGTGTCCAGATGCAGAGATGCACAGCTGTACTTTTCTTGGAAGGTACATTTTGGACAGTATGTATTCAGAAGTTAAGATCGGACTCTTCTGAAACTATCCATCTTTCTCCTTTTGATCAGCATTTACTGTCTTAAAAACTTGATAAATTAAAGGGTTAGTTCACCCAGAAATGTAAATTGTGTGATTAATTCCTCCTGTGGTTGGACAGCCGTCAGACCTCTGTTCATCTTCACACACAGATGAAGATATTAGTGTTGAAATCCGATGGCTCAGAACCGTTATAAATCAGTGAATCGAATCACGAGACTTTGGCGATCCCGAATCATGAATCGATTCACTGACTCATAACGGTTCGAAGCTTTGTTCTGAAATCGGCCATCACTATATAAGTCGTTATTTAGTGTTTTTGCGCACTAACTCTATTCTGGCCTCTTCATCAATGATTGTAGAGCCGCTGTAGTGAGATGGGCTTTGTAACGACGTCTTTAGTGCCTTTATGGGTCTTGAGAGAGGAAATGACATTGGTGTCAATGAAGGCCTTTCTGAGCCATCGGATTTCAACACTAATATCTTCATCTGTGTGTGAAGATGAACAGAATTTACAATTTTGGGTGAACTAACCCTTTAAGCACTTGTTGATTGTTAAATAGCCAACACACTCTTAGAAGAAAAGGTTCTACCGGCGCTACCTATTTGGAACCCCTAAAGGGTTAATCAAAAGGGTTCTTTGTAACCAGGAAAAAGGAACCTTTTAGGGGTCCATTCTTTCATTATCTTTTTTTGTTTTGTCCTTTCCGGATTAAATATTTCATATTATTGACAAATATTTCACTGCATTATTCAGTGTATTAAAAAACATTTCTAAGAGTGTAGGGTTGAAGACATGCAGTTTGCAAGTCCCGAGAGACGCTCATGTCAGATGAAAACGCTTTCTAGGCAGAAACAACAGAAGGAACTGCCGTGGAAGATGCACTTCTCGTATCTTTGAGCCCTGTGATGATGAAAGAGAAAAAGATGCAATCAGTTCGATTCATCCTGGATCTAGAGAGGGAGAAAAAAAGAGAACCTACAGAGACTAGTGGCACAATGAAGAGATAGCAGCTTTGAGATTACAGAACGAAACTGAGATAACCTAAATATGAGCTACTCCAGAGCCACGTCAGGGCCGAGACTGACCCACCACACACACACACACACACACACACACACACACACACAGTGGGTAGATGATTTATAAGCCTTTTGAAAAGTGGGCCATGGGTAATGTCCTCATATTTCACCCTCTCCTGTAATACCTGTGTCATACCCATGGCATTATACACATTTGTGTCCTGATATGTCAAAAAAACATTCCCCTCACACACACACACACACACACACACACACACACACACACACACACACACACACACACACACACACACACACACACACACACACACACACACACACACACACACACACACACACACACACTGTGGGTAGAAAAGATTGGCTGCCTGTGGGTTTGGTAATGGTACACACTACATTACATCTCTTATTATGTCGCCACGTATTTACAAACACACATACAGCGGCTCCAAAAAGTATTTGGACACTCGAGACTTATAAATGTCTGAATGCATCATGGCTGGAATATCAAAGTAAGTGCATTTATTGTAAAGAAAGATGCACAAACAATCCTCTCTCTCTCTCTCTCTCTCTCTCTCTCTCTCTCTCTCTCTCTCTCTCTCTCTCTCTTCTCTCTCTCTCTCTCTCTCTCTCTCTCTCTCCCTCTCTCTCTCTCTCTCTCTCTCTCTGTCTCTGTCTCTGTCTCTCTCTGTCTCTGTCTCTGTCTCTGTCTCTCTCTCTCCTCTCTCTCTCCCTCTCTCTCTCTCTCTCTCTCTCTCTCTCTCTCTCTCTCTCTCTCTCTCCCTCTCTCTCTCTCTCTCTCTCTCTCTCTCTGTCTCTGTCTCTGTCTCTCTCTGTCTCTGTCTCTGTCTCTGTCTCTCTCTCTCCCTCTCTCTCTCCCTCTCTCTCTCTCTCTCTCTCTCTCTCTCCCTCTCTCCCTCTCTCTCTCTCTCTCTCTCTCTCTCTCTGTCTCTGTCTCTGTCTCTCTCTGTCTCTGTCTCTGTCTCTGTCTCTCTCTGTCTCTGTCTCTGTCTCTGTCTCTCTCTCTCTCTCTCTCTCTCTCTCTCTCTCTCTCTCTCTCTCTCTCTCTCTCTCTCTCTCTCTCTCTCTCTCTGTGTGTGTGTGTGTGTGTGTGTGTGTGTGTGTGTGTGTGTGTGTGTGTGTGTGTGTGTGTGTGTGTGTGTGTGTGTGTGTGTGTGTAATATGAGGACACAAATGTGTATAATGCCATGGGTATGACACAGGTATTACAGGAGAGGGTGAAATATGAGGACGTTACCCATGGCCCCACTTTTCAAAAGGCTTATAAATCACACAGGAGGAGTTTGTTTTAGAAAGTCAAAATGCAGAATGTTTCCTGTGATGGGTAGGTTTAGGGCAGTGTGTGTGTGCGTGTGCGTGATCAACGTGAGATTCAGAAGCATTTACTGCAGAGACTCTAACTAAAAAAAAGCTTTTGAAAAACGTCTTGAAAAATGACCACTTCTGTATTTCGTGTGAATATCTGAACTCTTTATATGCATTGGAGAGCAATGCTGGATTTTACTATAGCATTGCTTGAAAATTGGGTTGTTGAAATCATTCTCCCAACTGGCTATTTATTCAATTATTTTCTTGTTTTCTGCTGAATAAAATGGCATACATGTTTGGAACTACTTGAAGGTGTTCATTTGTGACCCTGGACCACAAAACCAGTCATAAGGATCAAACTGAGATTTACACACCATTATCACCTGTCTGGTTTGCTGGTCATTTAGTTTTCCCTCTGTTCAGGTTTTGTTCAGTTATCTAATTTGCCCCTTTGTATTTAGCTCTCCTTCGCCTTCGTGAGTGGTCATCTACACCAGTTTGTGACAATCATAAGAAAGCTGAATAAATAATCGTTACATTGATGTAGGGTTTGTTAGGATAGGCCAATATTTGACCGATACGACAGGTTTGAAAAAATGACAAATCTAAATGTTGAGAAAATCTCATTTAAAGTTGTCCAAATGTCAAGTCCTGAGCAATGCATTTTACTACTAATAATAAATGTTTTATATATTTAAGGTAAGAAATTTACAAAATATCTTCATGGAACATGATCTTAATATCCTAATGATTTTTGGCATAAAAGAAAAATTAATAATTTTGACCCGTACAATGTATCGCCAGCTATCGCCACAGGGTCACATTTTAGGGTGAATTCTCCCTTAAAATGAAGCAGTTGCATCCGTTTTAACTGGATAGTCAGTGCTTTTCTGTCACACCACACAACATATGCTAACAACTTCAGTCTCTTTTGCTCTGAAGCTGGTTAATGGATTTCTATGAATAACACACAGAGCTTATTCCCCCTTGAGCGAAAAGGACAGACCGCACACGTCAAGCTTTTTTGATAGCATGGCTGGAAACTTGAGCGTGCTCCAAGTTCCCACCGTAGCCAAGATATGGCTAGAGCTGGAGAATTAGGGAACGCGCTGATTTAGGGATGGTATCGGGAAGCACTTGATTGCGCTTTGGTTATTGTTGCGTCACTGTTGTGCAATACTTGAAGTGACGACTCGCTGGTCGTCACGTTTGGGGCTTTCGTGAATCGCTCTGACGCTAATGTGTGTCGATCTCCAGGAAATCTAATCCTGCACTAAAAAAATGATTCAGGCCCTTCATAGATAAGACACATTTAAATTATGTTTACTTTACTTAATTCAATTAAGTTGGGTCAAAATGTGTTCAATCAGCTAATATATTTAAAACTGAAGTTTACCTTAATCCATTTGTATTAAAACTACATGAAATATTTGTGCTGATATAACTAACGGCAGTGGATCTGTAGTTCCCAGCATGCTTTGCAAGAGACTGCGCTAGGAGAGTAAATGTATGGATTAAAGAGTTATTTTATGTGTTTTTCAGTAAAGGGAAAGATGTTATTAGTTTATGTTCGTGTTTAATGTTCAGTTATGTCGGACATTAAGAGGAGTTTCTGTCATTTTGTGGTTAGCATTATGCCAGAAAGGTTTGTGTGTGTGTGTGTGTGTGTGTGTGTGTGTGTGTGTGTGTGTGTGTGTGTGTGTGTGTGTGTGTGTGTGTGTGTGTGTGTGTGTGTGTGTGTGTGTGTGTGTGTGTGTGTTTAGGCACTTATACACTAACTCACTGGATGTAATTCCGGCTCTCAATTAAATATTTTAAGTTTGTCCAATGAGTTAATTTTGCATTTTATTTGTAAAATATGCTTGTTATTATTTAACACGTTTAAAGGCAAATTAAATTGATAAGTGTTCACCTTACATAAATAATAAACTTTTATAAATATAATATAACATCATTAAGCAAATGACACATATATATATTATGTAACAGTGACAAATTCAAATGGTTTGTATTTACTCAAAGAAATTGTGCCAGCTTTACTTTTGTTCATTCAACTAAATTGTTATTTGTAAAAATTGCTTAATATAGTTGTGTGCAACCACTAGTTGGTCCTAGCGCAGTCCCTTGCAAAGCATGCTGGGAACTACAGATCCACTGCCGTTAGTTATATCAGCACAAATATTTCATGTAGTTTTAATACAAATGGATTAAAGTAAACTTCAGTTTTAAATATATTAGGCTGACTGAACACATTTCGACACAACTTAATTTAATTAAGTAAAGTAAACATAATTTAAATGTGACTTATCTATAAAGGGCCTGAATAATTTTATTTAGTGCTGTCTTTACAAATCATGGTGAGCTGCAAGAATGCGTTGGATTCGCGGCATTTTGATGCTAATGTAAGTTCATAAAGCTATGAGCCATTGAGGGAAGACTCGAGATGCATCGGCGCGCGCTGAACGATCACCGTATAACATCAAAGTACAGCAAGCGCTAACGACTCCTTATGCTTTTGAATCGCTCGCACGTTTTTTTTTTTTTCAAAAAGCTGATATTTGTGAGTTATCAGCTTACTATTGCACAAAACTTGGATAAGGGATTAAGCTGGGATATCTCGGTGATCCTGGCTCAGTTTATCCGCTAATATACAGTTATCTTTCGTTATTGTTATCGTTCTTGGTGTGAGTGTCTTTAGGGTACGTTTACATCACAGTGGTGTACTAACTTTAGCATTGATGACAAGATCACCAAGATATCCCGACTTAATCCTTATCCTACACTCTCAAAAAAAAAGGTACAGTTCTGTCACTGGGATGGTACCCTAAGGTACAAAAGTGAAAAGGCACATATTTGTACCTTACTAAATGCCCTAAATGGTACATAGCAGTACCTTAAAGGTGGAGTAAGTGTTATTTCAAAACCGTTTTAGAAAAAGGACTCGGGCCAAGTGGAATAACGAACTTGTAGCCAATCAGCAGTAAGGGGCGTGTCTACTATTGATGGTGAGAAGAGAGGCTCAACGTCATTATTCAAAACACAAGACACACATGATGGACATTAGCCGAGAACTAATATATGCTGCTTTTTGCTTGAATATGCTTGTATGTCATGTTCGCTTGTTTGTCCATTTGCAGTCGTATTGTGGCTCACTTCAGCGATGATAAAGACCCGTTCATTTCCACACCGTATGAGTTGTTCATGAGAACGGTTTGTGTTTTTATGATGAAGGGGTGATTTTTTCATTGAATATTCGACCTAGATTAGTAACACAGATTCTGCTGTAGTCGTTGCCTGGTTACATATGTGTGGGGCGGAGCTATCAATATAAGGCCGAGACCCTTTTTGGGGGTAGGGGCGTGTTTGTTTTGGTGATTTTAAATATCAACAACGGTTACCAGATAGCACTTATCCCACCTTTAAAGGTACATTTCAGTACTTTAAGAGTCTGAATTGGTACCTTAAAGGTACATAGTAGTATCTTTTCGGTTTTGTACCTTAGGGTACCGCCCCAGTGACAGAAATGTACCTTTTTTTCTGACAGTGTAGTTTTGTACAATAGGCCCCTGGTGTGCATGTAAACGTGCTCAATGTAAAAGCGCTTTATAAATAAAGTTGCTTTGCCTCTGTCTTTGATGGACCACCCAAGTAAACAGATCCCGGATGGAGAATCAGGAAGCGGGTCTGAATTATTAACTGAAGTGTTCACTGCAGTCTAATTACAGGTCTGGGTCATAACACACATGATGCATACACTGGCTTTCCCTTTAAATCACATAAGCTACTAATCCATAAAAGGTTAGCCTACTTGTATAAAAAAAGGAAGCTATAAAAATGACCTATTGAATTTACTTTAAAAATATGTGGTAAGTGGTTGCACACAACCACTTATTTTTTTTTTTTTTTTTTTTTACAAATAACAATTTAGTTATATGAACAAAAAAATAAAAATAAAGCTGGCACAATTTCTTTGGGTAAATACAAACCATTTGAATTTGTCACTGTTACATAATATTTATATGTGTCGTTTACTTAATGATGTTATGTTAAATTTATAAAAGTTTATTCTGTAAGGTGAACACTGTTATCAATTTAATTTGCCTTTAAAACTTTTAAATAACAACAAGCATATTTTTAAAAACAAAATGCAAAGTTAACTCATTGGACAAACTAAAAATATTTAATTGAGAGCCGGAATTACATCCAATGAGTTAGTGTATAAGTGCCTAAACACACACACACACACACACACACACACACAAACACACACACACACACACACACACACACACACAAACACACACACACACACACACACACACTCTTCTGCATAATGCTAACCACAACATTACAGAAACTCCTCTTAATGTCCGACATAACTGAACATTAAACACGAACATAAACTAATAACATCTTTCCCTTTACTGAAAAACACATAAAATAACACTTTAATCCGTACATTTACTCTCCTAGCGCAGTCCCTTGCAAAGCATGCTGGGAACTACAGATCCACTGCCCAGTTAGTTATATCAGCACAAATATTTCATGTAGTTTTAATACAAATGGATTAAAGTAAACTTCAGTTTTAAATATATTAGGCTGACTGAACACAAACATATCTAATTTCGACACAACTTATTTAATTAAGTAAAGTAAACATAATTTAAATATGTCTAATCTATGAAGGGCCTGAATCAAAAAAAATTTTTTTTTTTTTTGAGTAGGGCTATCGTTGATCCACAATGGAGATTATGGACGTGGATCTTGGAGGTACAGATCAAAAGATCTTAAGGGTATATAAAATCTCTATAGCTATAGGGGTCAGAGTGTCTTTTCCTTGAGGGATGAGGGTTTGGGGCAATGTTGTCAGCACCTCCTCCTGTGTCCATTAGGGTGATAAGACCTCCATTGAAGTCCTGCCAGAGGAAGATAATGGCAGCTCTGACAGGATGTCTCTGTGATGGAGCCGCTTTACGGGGCCTCAGTTTGCCCGCAGTGTAGCTTCTCTAATGTGAGCTGCCATCTTCACCCGCTGGTCTCTTTATCTCCAAACAGGCTTCGGACCGTGGCTTTCATCACATGCCAGAACCGGCTGGAAGGCCACCGAGATTTGGGTCCTAAACCTTCGCTACCCCTCCAGTGTGCCAGTCCGAGGCTGTGAGGTCAGCTTGATTGATTGATACTTTATTGATCCTTTACTGGAAATTATATTGTCACGGCAGCTTCGACACTCAGAAGAACACATTACCACTCTCAAGTCTATAATACAAAACAATTAAAAGAAATATTAGCACCTAAGAATGTACAATGTACATATTTTCTCTCATTGAGCATGTTTACATGCACACCAGTAAGCTGATAACCTCTCTTAAACTCTGTGCACTCTATACAGGGTCGGGAATGGCATCGTCATGTATATACTTTCAATGTTAAATGTCTGTGGAGGAGCTCTGACCTCATATGTGGCACCATTTGAAAGCTTAGAGTCTCTACTTTCTGGAGATATGCATCACTTTGGCATTTGTTTTACACAAAGTAATGTATTTACACTAAAGTACCATTTCCGCCTGGATTTGGCCTACCCAAATTGAAAAGCCTCCCATACACACACACAGTGGTCTAGGTTCAAAATTGTGGTGTAATTTTACAGAAAACCCTTTAAAGTTACATAAAACACTGCTAAAAGTCATAAACATGTAAGTATATGTTGTGTAAGCTGTTATAACCCCCCCAAAAATTAGGTGCTTTTTGATTTTTTTAAATATAAATTCATTTGTGAATGTGTGTTACTCAGGCGCTGTGGGCTCTAGGACCCTGCAGACACTTTGGGCTGCTTCCAGCATGTATAATTAATTTATTAACACTGAAATATTGCATTAATATCACTGTATATGGTGGTGGTGGTGGTGTGTGTGTGTGTGGGGGGGGGGGGGGGGGTCATCCCTTCAGATCCATTTGAATAAATCTGGCATACAACATGACACAGACAAACTTCTTTTTTCCACTATTTTCTGTAATTTAGTGGAAGTAGCCCAAAGTGTCTGCAGGGTCCTAGAGCACACAGGGCCAGAGTTACACACTTTCAAAAATGAATTTATATTAAAACAAATTAAAAAGCGCCTAATTTTTTGGGGGGTTATAACAGCTTAGAAAACACGTACTTACATGTTTATGACTTTTAGTAGTGTTTTTTGTAACTTTAAAGGGTTTCCTGTAAAATGACACCAACATTTTGAACTTAGACCACTGTATGTGTATGGGAGGCTTTTCATTTTGGGTAGGCCAAATCCAGGCGGAAATCCCCAAAAATGGCCCTGGAGTTTAAGTAGATAACTTACATATATCAGCTTATTGAAATAACTAGGTTTCCCCGTTTACATGAAAACCAAGTTCAAGTTCCGTTTATTTATAAAGCGCTTATAAAACGACACGACTGACCAAAGTGCTGTACACAGGATCAGACAAAATACAATTAAACAGTATAAAATGATAAAACAGCTAAAACAATAAAACTGAGTCAGACCCCAGTTGAAACAAACTCGATGAATATAAAGAAGAAACCACAGAGAGCAAGGTAGAGACATTTAAACATAAAATGCAAACAGAGAACACCAGTAAGCGGATAACTCGCACATAATCAGCTTCTTGAAATAATCAGTTTTCCCCCGTTTACATACAAACCAATAAACCGACGACGCAAGTAAACCGCGTTTACATGACTTTATTAATAAACCGGGTTATTTCCTTGAAGTGACGTCAAAAATAAAAATGTCCGTATCTGACTCGGAGTATTCCTAATGTTACGTCAGTTGTGATGTTAATAAAGCGTGAGCTGGAGATTTACGGCTCATATTATCCCTGATCAGTTCCAGATCCTCTTCTACTTCTGCCGCATGAGATGAGAACATATCTTTACTTGCATAATTTTCTGGGTCTTAAAAAAGTCTTAAAGGGATACTTCACCGCTGTTTCATATTAAACTGTTATTCCATTACCTAAGTCGAGTTGACACACACCTCTCTCGTCTCAGTGTGTGCTCATAATCTCTCTGACGCGCGGTGACGATCTGATAGCATTTAGCTTAGCCCACTAAGCCCAGTTCATTCACTATGGTACCAAACAGAGATCAAGTTAGAAGCCACCAAACTCCTCCACGTGTTCCCTATTTAAATACAGTTACATCAATAGATGAAGGATCAAGTAGGGGACACAAAATAAAACGTGACGCTTTTCTAAGCGGATTAAAAATTAGAACTATAATGTGTGGCGGAATAGCACTACTGAGAGTACTTCGACTCGGTAGTAGTAAAAAGTCCCGGCTGAAAAATCCTCCCTCACATCTCACTCTCTCATTTCTGTCAATAGGAGGAGAGGATTTTTCAGCCGCGACTTTTTACTGTGGTTTTCTGACTGAACCTCTTCTACTTCTGCTGCGTGAGATGAGAACACATCTTTACGATTTTCTGGGTCTTAAAAGAGTCTGCGTTTGTGATAAATGTCCTTATTTCATGCAAAACGCTCGCTCTGTCTGGATGCGTTTAAATCTGCTGTAAGTTTGCGTTTTTTGTCTCCTATCACACATGCGCAATTTAATAAGCTGACAGAAAGCAGGTTAATGCGTTTACATGCAGCGCGAAATCAGCGTAAGAGGTGAAAAACTCCCGGTTCCGATCGGGTTATGCTTGCGCCGTTTATGACCTTACTCGGATAAAAGAAAATGAGTTACCGCATTTACATGACCATGTTGAAATTCTGTGAATTGATATCATTTAATTCACCGAAATTCAATTTGGCTAACTAATTTTTTTTTTGATGTGATCAGTGATACATTTTTCAATTGGAGACCTGAAGTATTTTGTACAGTGTAGGCATAATCGGCTTAAACATGCATGTAAACGCAGAAACAGAGGGAAGATCTGAGCTCTTGATGGGGACCCAAATGTCTCTAATAAAGAACATAGTCTTGTAAACAAAATCGACATGCAAGTAAACAAACCTGTGGCTACATTTACAATAACATCCTCCTCTTTCGATCCTCTATTTGTCTTCTGCATTGGCCTCCTCGCTCTCACCATAACCCTCTTCTCTCGAGCTCTTGCACATGCTCATATAAACATGTTAAAAGCCATGCATGTTTCCCTGAGTCAGCTGAGAGCAGGCCTTTGATCTATTGTCGTTTTCACCACGCTCAGCGGGTTGTGTGTCTGGATCTGGTCCTTATTGTGTGATCTATACTCGGGCATATTCCTGTCAGGCTCCATGCTGCCTCTGAACATGGTCAGTTCACAATATTCAATATTGAAATGATGCCGTTTGTAGCCATCGCTCTATTTATCATGTCAATCATAAAGCCACAAGCAAACAGTGAGGCGCCACAAGTCCATTGAGATTAACTAAAGATTTGGCTGCAATGTTTTCTCTTTGTCTTGTGGTCTCGATTTCTCGATTTCTGACCATTGCCCAACACAAACCTGCTCTAAAGTCAACAATAGTTCAGTATTTCTGTTATTAAAGGGTGTGTTAGTAAATGAGCCTATAGGGGGTGCACAACACACACACACACACACACCGATTATTACACACACGGGGACATGCAGCAGCACACAGGGACACGCAGCAACACACTCACATGCCAAATATTACAAATAAACGGATTACAATGTAAACTATTATTATTGAGTACATTAAGATAAAATTGTCAATGTGTTATAATGATAGTCATTGGATGTATCAGAATTGTACGGTGGCTGAAAGAGCTCAACGTGCTACAAATGAAGAAAACATATTCATCAGTTTGAAAAACACATGTTCTGCAAAAGTTCACAACACATGCAAACAGAAAAATGTGTTTTTGTATGTGCATGTGTTGTGAGTAATTGCAGTGTTGTGAGTATTTGCAGTGTTGTGAGTATTTGCAGTGTTGTGAGTATTTGCAGTGTTGTGAGTAATTGCAGTGTTGTGAGTATTTGCAGTGTTGTGAGTATTTGCAGTGTTGTGAGTATTTGCAGTGTTGTGAGTATTTGCAGTGTTGTGAGTGTTTGCATGTGTTGTAAGTAATTGCAGTGTTGTGAGTATTTGCAGTGTTGTGAGTAATTGCAGTGTTGTGAGTGTTTGCAGTGTTGTGAGTATTTGCAGTGTTGTGAGTAATTGCAGTGTTGTGAGTGTTTGCATGTGTTGTAAGTAATTGCAGTGTTGTGAGTGTTTGCAGTGTTGTGAGTATTTGCAGTGTTGCGAGTATTTGCAGTGTTGTGAGTATTTGCAGTGTTGTGAGTATTTGCAGTGGTGTGAGTGTTTGCAGTGGTGTGAGTATTTGCAGTGTTGTGAGTATTTGCAGTGTTGTGAGTATTTGCAGTGCTGTGAGTATTTGCAGTGTTGTGAGTATTTGCAGTGTTGTGAGTATTTGCAGTGTTGTGGGTGTTTGCAGTGTTATGAGTATTTGCATGAGTTGTGAGTGTTTGCAGTGTTGTGAGTATTTGCATGAGTTGTGAGTGTTTGCAGTGTTGTGAGTATTTACATGTGTTGTGAGTATTTGCAGTGGTGTGAGTGTTTGCAGTGTTGTGAGTATCTGCAGTGTTGTGAGTGTTTGCAGTGTTGTGAGTATTTGCATGTGTTGTGAGTATTTGCAGTGTTGTGAGTATTTGCAGTGTTGTGAGTATCTGCAGTGTTGTGAGTGTTTGCAGTGTTGTGAGTATTTGCATGTGTTGTGAGTATTTGCAGTGTTGTGAGTATTTGCAGTGTTGTGAGTATTTGCGGTGTTGTGAGTATTTGCGGTGTTGTGAGTATTTGCAGTGTTGTGAGTATTTGCGGTGTTGTGAGTATTTGTAGTGTTGTGAGTATTTGCAGTGTTGTGAGTATTTGCATGTGTTGTAAGTAATTGCAGTGTTGTGAGTATCTGCAGTGTTGTGAGTGTTTGCAGTGTTGTGAGTATTTGCATGTGTTGTGAGTATTTGCAGTGTTGTGAGTATTTGCAGTGTTGTGAGTATTTGCGGTGTTGTGAGTATTTGCGGTGTTGTGAGTATTTGCAGTGTTGTGAGTATTTGCGGTGTTGTGAGTATTTGTAGTGTTGTGAGTATTTGCAGTGTTGTGAGTATTTGCAGTGTTGTGAGTATTTGCAGTACTGTGAGTATTTGCAGTACTGTGAGTATTTGCAGTGTTGTGAGTGTTTGCAGTGTTGTGAGTATTTACATGTGTTGTGAGTATTTGCATGTGTTGTGAGTGTTTGCAGTGGTGTGAGTATTTGCATGTGTTGTGAGTATTTGCAGCGTCGTGAGTCTTTGCATGTGTTGTGAGTGTTTGCAGTGTTGTGAGTATTTACATGTGTTGTGAGTATTTGCATGTGTTGTGAGTGTTTGCAGTGGTGTGAGTGTTTGCAGTGTTGTGAGTATTTGCGTGTTGTGAGTGTTTGCGGTGTTGTGAGTATTTGCGGTGTTGTGAGTATTTGCAGTGTTGTGAGTGTTTGCAGTGTTGTGGGTGTTTGCAGTGTTGTGAGTACTTGCAGTGTTGTGAGTGTTTGCAGTGTTGTGAGTGTTTGCAGTGTTGTGAGTATCTGCAGTGTTTTGAGTGATTGCAGTGTTGTGAGTGTTTGCGGTGTTGTGAGTATTTGCAGTGGTGTGAGTATTTGCAGTGTTGTGAGTATTTGCATTGCTGTATTTGCAGTGTTGTGAGTGTTTGCAGTGTTGTAAGAATTTGCAGTGTTGTGGGTGTTTGCAGTGTTGTGAGTATTTGCAGTGTTGTGAGTGTTTGCAGTGTTGTGAGTGTTTGCTGTGTTGTGAGTATATGCAGTGTTGTGAGTGTTTGCAGTGTTGTGAGTATTTGCAGTGTTGTGAGTGTTTGCTGTGTTGTGAGTATATGCAGTGTTGTGAGTGTTTGCAGTGTTGTGAGTGTTTGCAGTGTTGTGAGTGTTTGCAGTGTTGTGAATGTTTGCAGTGTTGTGAGTATTTGCAGTGTTGTGAGTGTTTGCAGTGTTGTGAGTGTTTGCAGTGTTGTGAGTGTTTGCAGTGTTGTGAGTGTTTGCAGTGTTGTGAATGTTTGCAGTGTTGTGAGTATTTGCAGTGTTGTGAGTATTTGCAGTGTTGTGAGTGTTTGCAGTGTTGTGAGTGTTTGCTGTGTTGTGAGTATATGCAGTGTTGTGAGTGTTTGCAGTGTTGTGAGTATTTGCAGTGTTGTGCGTGTTTGCTGTGTTGTGAGTATATGCAGTGTTGTGAGTGTTTGCAGTGTTGTGAGTATTTGCAGTGTTGTGAGTGTTTGCAGTGTTGTGAATGTTTGCAGTGTTGTGAGTATTTGCAGTGTTGTGAGTATTTGCAGTGTTGTGAGTATTTGCAGTGTTGTGAGTATTTGCAGTGTTGTGAGTATTTGCAGTGTTGTGGGTGTTTGCAGTGCTGTGAGTATTTGCAGTGTTGTGAGTATTTGCGGTGTTGTGAGTATTTGCAGTGTTGTGAGTGTTTGCAGTGTTGTGAGTATTTGCAGTGTTTTGAGTGTTTGGTGTTTGCAGTGTTGTGAGTATTTGCAGTGTTGTGAGTATTTGCATTGCTGTATTTGCAGTGGTGTGAGTCTTTGCAGTGTTGTGAGTATTTGTGGTGTTGTGAGTATTTGCATTGCTGTATTTGCAGTGGTGTGAGTCTTTGCAGTGTTGTGAGTATTTGTGGTGTTGTGAGTATTTGCAGTGTTGTGAGTATTTGCGGTGTTTTGAGTATTTACAGTGTTGTGAGTATTCACATGTGTTGTAAAACTGATTAATATGTTTTCTTAATTTGCATGTCTTTTCTTCATTTGTTACACGTTGAGCTCTTTCGGCCACTGTAGAATTGCCCAGTAATGACGAATGAAATTGGCTACTTATTTAACCAATCCTCGCAATACACACATGTAAATAGCGAATCCGCCATAGCGCGAGCGCAACTGGCTATTAAAGGGAAAGGGAGATGAGACTCTGATTGGTTTATTGCAAGTTACGCCCAAAACACACCCATGACTCTTTAAGAGACCACCCTTTTAGACCATGAGCCTCAGACGAGACGACTGTTTTTCCCGTGGTTAAACTAGCAAAAGTGGATTCAGACCATGCACTCAGTCCGTTAAAATAGGGCCCATTATGTAGAAAGTCAACCTGAGGGTCTGGAGCTCATCTTTACAGTGACTGCTGATTTATCCAACAACCAGGTTTTCTAGAAATCAAGAGAGCAAGCAGATAATACAATGGCAGTACATACAGCCTAACACTATTTAATAAAGTAAACATTGGCTGTGGGCTTTATAAGCTCCTCTAATCCAAAGATATTCTGAACACTGAGGATAGTAAACAGCTCTTATCCTTTGCTTATGGTCATTATCATAGATAGAGCAGAGCGAGGAGGACTAATCTTGACCTAGTTTCAACTCTGCCAGCTTGACTGCCTGTTGTTCATTTCTGTATTTGGGAAGTACTTTCCTTTCATTGCTGCATGTTCCCTTCGGGCCTGTGGAGTAGCCAAGCCAAATTCATAACCGCTAACTTACACCCTTTAAAATAAAGGTGCCTGGAAGAACCAAAAATGGATTTTCACAGTGATGCCATAGAACGTTTTTGGTTTTGGTTTTGTGAAAGGTTCGTTAAGGCTGTGTGTCCACCAAAGCGTTTTTAGCCAGCAGTAAACGCTAGGCGCTCTGCTGAAAACACCTCGCTGTGAGCGCTTGAGAGCGTTTTGGCAGGCAGCATTTTTTTTCCTTCAGTTGAGATCTTTGCTTGTTTTAATACGGAAAATCTGCGGAAGTCTTATTAATTTTACAGGTAGATTGTTTCTGTATTGGTTCTATATAAAACTGCAGATCCAATGTAAAGTATTTGCTCTGGCTTTTGTTTTAAATCATTTTGCTCCGTTATCATTGCTTGTTTTCATCTGATGACGACACGCAGAATTTGGTGGTTGGTCTGTGTTGTATTTGTCCCGCCCCTCCTCCACTGTGATTGGACGGCTGAGTGAAGAGTGACAGTGATGAGTTGAGTTTTACTCAAAGTTGAACATTCTTCAACTCTCGGCGACCAGTTAAAAACGCAGAACGCTGAACGCTTGAGCGTGAAACACTCGCTCAGCGCCTCGTTGCGCTCAAGGCGTTCTAAAAACGCGGCGCTCTCATTGAAAACAATTGAAAACGCCAGCCAGCAGCGTGAAAAAACGCTTTGGTGGACACATGGCCTAAAGAACCATTTTTTCCCCTAACCATTTTATAGTCTAAAGAACCTTTTTGGACTACAAAGAAGCTTTCACTGCACTGTAAAAAAAATATTGTTGGTTTAACTTAAAAAAGTAAGTAACCTGGTTGCCTTAAAATGTTGAGTTTATTGAAATAAAAAATTTGAGTTAATACAATGAAGGAAATTAATTTAATAAATAGAAACTTAAAATATTATTGTATCTGAACCACATAAAAAATGCAAAAATGTAAAATACACACAATTACACAATATGCTTAGAAAATCTTTTAATAATATTTAAATAAAGGTTGTCGATTCTCAAAAATGTTCATTGTATTAACTCAAATTTTTAATTTCAATGAACTCAAAATTTTAAGGCAACCATGTAACTTATTTTTTAAATAATTGTTTACAGTGTGTAAAAACAATGCTTTTCTTACTTAGTATTTTTGTCTTTTCTCTAGTCAAAATATCAAAAAAATCTTACAGTAAGCAAAAGTAATTGTCTTGTTTTGGGGAAAAATAACTCAAAATGAAGAGAGTTTTTGCTTAAAATAAGATAAATAATCTGCCAATGGGGTGAGATAAATAATCTTGTTTTCTGTTTGAATTAAGATTATTTTTCTCACCCCATTGGCAGATTATTTATCTTATTTTAAGCAAAAACTCTCTTCATTTTGAGTTATTTTCCCCAAAACAAGACAATTACTTTTGCTTGTCTAGTAAATGTTTCTTAATTTAAGAATGTTAAGATATTTTGACTATAGAAACAAGACAAAAATACTGAGTAAGAAAAGCATTTTTTTGTTTGTTTTTTTTGTTTGATTTTTTGCAGAGTATACCTTCTACATCTTCTTCGGCTGTACCAGGTGGAACATTTTTGACATAAATTACAGATGAAGACGTCTGCTGCTGGGTTCCCATCGCTGCTGCACCTGTGCAAATGGAAGAATGCATCAGTGTGCATGCTCAGGAGATTCAGCTAAATAATCCCAGAGCCACGGCAAACTCTGGAGTGAACGTCAGAGCCGTTTGGAACAAATAATAACTCAGTCTCACAGGCAGAAATGGCCTCGTTTTTGACCTCGCGCTGAAGAAAAAAAAAATCCTTAACCCTTAGTATGAACAATAGATGTAGTGCCTCAATCCCACTAAACTAAACCTGACCTTGTCTCGATGCTTTGTGAGACACGTGTGTAAATGAACTGCGCTGTGATGATTACCTGCATTTAGGAGGCATGGAAAATAATGACAATTTGTTTCACAGATCTTGGTAAGAAATATGCATGGCCACAGGAATCACACATGAAGGTACACTCTTAGAAAAAACATTTGAATTGGGGTTCTGTATAGCACTGTAAAAATTTGTATGACAAATTCAACTTTAAAAGTTTATTCAACTATTTAACATGAAAAAGTTGAGATAACTCAAACAAAGTGTGTAGAACTATTGACCCCAAGTCGAGAAAACCCCAACTTTTTTCTTTTCTTTTTTACAGTGTACACTCTAAACAAATTCTGGGTAAAAAAAACAACCCAATCTTGGGTCAAATATGGACTAACCCAGCAATTGGGTTGTTTTTTACCCAGTGGTTGTGTTGTCTTAAGCAAATATTTAACCCAACTGCAAGATTAAAACAACCCAATTTGTGGGTTAGTCCATATTTGACCCAACATTGGGTTAAAACAACCCAACATTTTTTTAGAATGTAGGGTTCTTTACTCAACTCCACTTTATGCACTCTAAAAAAATCTGGGTTAAAAACAACTCAAGTTGGATTGAAAATGGACAAAACCAGAAATTGGGTTGATTAAACCAAGTAAATGGACTCATTCAAACAACCCAATTTCTGGGTTTGTCCATTTTCACCCAACTTGAGTTGTTTTTAACCCAGCATTCTTTAGAGTGTGCTAAAAAGGTTTTATAATGACAAGAAAGAACCCTTTTTGTCACAAAGGTTCTTTGGGCTATAATTCATTCCTATATTACATTATTCTGCAACATTGTGTAGCTGTAATTACATTATTATTTATTAAACTGTTGTAGTAACTTAATATCACATTTTAATTACACTCTAAAAAATGCTGGGTTAAAAACAACCCAAGTTGGGTTTAAGAAATTAGGGTTGTTTGAACCCAGTAAATGGACTCAAACAACCCAATTTCTGGGTTTGTCCGTTTTCAACCCAACTTTCTTTTTTTTCTTTTTTTAACCCAGCATTTCTTAGAGTGCATGCTGATTTTTGGAGGAGAAAAACTGAAATGGCACTCTTCGTGTGATATTGATTAACTACATAAAATGAGATAAATATATACATTTTCTAACCCCATCTCGAATTTTCATTTTCATTCATAAATGCATTTGAATACACTGAATAATGCAGGGAAATGCTTGTCAATAATATGAAATATTTATTCCGGAGAGGACAAAAACAAATGATAATGAAAGAATGAACCCCTAAAAGGTTCCATATAGAACCGTTTTCGTGGTTACTGTCACGCTCACACACAGAAGAGGAGACGCTGGTGATCGTATGAGGAAGTACTCAAAAGGCAGGTAAGCACACTTAGCTCGTAGTGGTATAGATAATTGGAGAGACCAGATTACAATAGCCGGCGGAGGACGAAGGCTTCTGCAGAGAAATCACGTTTGCGTTGTCGGAGAGGTAGTCATTGACGAGACCAGACAGAGAGTGATGGTCGTGTGCGTACTTATGGGCAGTGCTGATTCGGTGCCGCAGGTGAAGGGAATCAGAATTCAGGCGATCCTGATCGTATGAGTGGAGTGATGAGGTCTGGTGCTGGCGAGCTTGCTGGCTCTGTTACAGTTACAAAGAACCCTAAAGGTTTCTTTTGACTGACCCCTTAAAAAGGATTAATATAACCTTTTAAGGGTTCCAAATGCGTAGCGCCGATAGAACCTTTTCTTCTAACAGTGTATGACTTCCTTCAGACTAGGCCAATGGTCTCTTTTGATAAGATAAAATGTTCCCCCTACTTTCACTGAAAAGCTTTTTCAGGGTTCTGTGTGGTTCCCCATCTGAACCCCGCCACACACTCTAAAAAATGCTGGGTTAAAAACAACTTAAGTTGGGTTGAAAATGGACTTACCCCACAAATGGGTTCTTTTAACCCAGCAGGTGAGTTGATTTAGCCCAGCGACTTACCTACACTCTAAAACATTAAAAATCAACCCAATGCTGGGTCAGATATGGACTAACCCAGCAGTTGGGTTGTTTTAACCCAGCGATTGGGTTGTCTTAAGCAAATATTTAACCCAACCACATGATTAAAACAACCCAATTGCTGGGTTAGTCCATATTTGACCCAACATTGGGTTAAAACAACCCAGCATTTTTTAGAGTGGACACAAAATAAAACGTGGCGCTTTTCTGAGCGAATTAAAAAGGAGAACTATAATGTATGGCGGAATAGCACTTCTGAGAGTACTTCGGCTCGGAGCAGTAAAAAGTCCTGGCTGAAAATCCTCCCTCACGTCTCCCCATCCCTCTCTCATTTCTGGCAATAGGAGGAGAGGATTCTTCAGCCGGGACTTTTTACTGCGCCGAGTCGAAGTACTCTCAGTAGTGCTATTCCGCCACACATTATAGTTCTCCTTTTTAATCCGCTTAGAAAAGCACCACGTTTTATTTTGTGTCTCCATACTTGATCGTTCATCTATTGGTGTAACTGTATTTAAATAGAGGAAACCGTGGAGGAGTTTGGTGGCTTCTAACTTGATCTCTGTTTGGTACCATAGTGAATGAACTGGGCTTAGTGGGCTAAATGCTATCAGATCGCCACCGCGCGTCAGAGAGATTAAGAGCACACACTGAGACGAGCGAGGTGTGTGTCAACTTTTAAAAAGTCAAAAGTTAAGGGAATAACATAGTTTAATATAAAAAGGCGGTGAAGTAGACTATGCCTTTAAACTTTTAAGTTTTCACAACTTTTTTTTTTTTTACAGTGCAAATAGTTCCTTTCCCAGGTGACCTTCACCACAGGGCTCACATGCGATTGTCAGGCCGTTCTGAATAGTGTGGTACAGAGCAGATTATTAGGCTGTTGTTCTGTGCATATGGCAGCTATCTGATTTAATTATACTGGGTTTCCACCTCTTGTAAGCTCTTTTTTTTGTGGCGACCATCTGGAAATGGTGTGTTCTCAATTAACTCTCATTCTCTTTGTTCATGGGATCTACAGCGCACCAGAACCACCTCCTCATCCGAACTAATGTTTGTCTTAGACACTGTCCTGTCATCAGATCAGATAAAGCTGGAGAGATGCTCATTTTCACCAAAATGGTTTCTGGTGCCAGAGGTCCACATTCACACACAGACATGAAGTCAAATGTTACGACTTAAATTATCCCCAAACGTTGCCAGTTTTCCAAACCAAACCCTTTTCTTTGGTTGAAAGACAAACGGAGTCAAATTGGGAGCTGCGTTCTGCCAGTGGAAAAGAAGTAACATGGTTTTAGTTTGGTATTTGCAAGATAACAATGGCTTATATATATATATGGTCAAGACAATATATGGTCCTGGTCAAGATAATCTCCCGAACTCCAAACTGAATGTCAGAATGGGAAAGAAAGGTGATTAAAGCCGTTTTGAGCGTGGCATGGTTGTTGGTGCCAGACGGGCCGGTCTGAGTATTTCACAATCTGCTCAGTTACTGGGATTTTCACACACAACCATTTCTAGGGTTTACAAAGAATGGTGTAAAAAGGGAAAAACATCCAGTATGCGGCAGAAGACCCCACCGGGTACCACTCATCTCCACTACAAATAGGAAAAAGAGGCGACAATTTGCACGAGCTCACCAAAATCAGACAGTTGAAGACTGGAAAAATGTTGCCTGGTCTGATGAGTCTCGATTTCTGTTGAGACATTCAGATGGTAGTCAGAATTTGG